>NC_141694.1:666180733-666403680 GCF_964263255.1 Lissotriton vulgaris
ACCCTGAGAGTCAATAACACAGCCACCTACCTACCTATACAGTAATAGATACACCCACTGTTAAAACTGGGGGTCTCTAGTTGGCAGAGGTAGGTACCACTGTCCAAATAGGGAACCTTGCTTCTAGTCAGGGTAAGGAGGAAACACTCTTTAAATAACATCTGCTCACCCCCTTGGTAGCTTGGCACGAGCAGTCAGGCTTATCCAAAAGCAATATGTAAAGTATTTGTACCAACACTCACAGTAACACAGTGAAAATACCACAAACTGACTCCACAACAGTTTAGAAAAATAAAGGTATTTAATCTAAACTACACAAGACCAAAACGACAAAAAACCAGCATACACAGTTCAAGGATATGGGTGCGAAATAGTTCTTAAAGTTGCGATAAAAATAATCCACAGTTGCTTGAAAAGTTCATAGTTGCATCACGTTTGGCCAACATTACCTTTTAGATGGGACAAAGTTCCAAAGCAGAAGCTGGTTCAGTGGAAAACAAGCGATGCATTGCTCCTGAGACCATAGGGAGGCGTTGGCAAAAGCCCCGCTGCAGCAGCGGGCGTGTTGCGAGGAATCCGGTCTGTATGGGGAGGAAGGCGATGACTTGTATGGATTCCGGTGCGTAGGTTCCGTAGGAAGTTTGTTCTCACAAAGGCACGATGCGATGATCTGTAGGGGATGCGACGATCTTCGCAGTGACTTGATGCGGTCGACAGGCAAGCAGTACGGCAATCTCACCCGGCGATGACAGGCTTTGCGACCATGCTCGCAGCGATGGTGATATTCCCACAAATGAAGGATGCGACGTCTCCGGCAGCGGCAACAGACGCTTTGACGATCTCGGCCTTCGTATCGGCGGGAATTTCCTTGCACTGTCGGGGGTGCGGTCCACAAGCGAGCGATGCGATAACTTTTCTGTAGCAAAGTCTCTCAAATCTTGGTTTCCAGTTTCCCAGCACAGGTACAAATTCCAGAGGCACCAAAACTGGCCCAAGCACACTAGGAAGGACAGAGCTCTCTCAGCAGAGCTCAGGGAAGCTAGGGGTGAAATCCTTTTGTTCCTGGGACTTCAAAACAGGGAGCCAGCTCACAACAGCCCTTGGAGATTCCTTCAAGTAAGGGGACAAAGCAACAACAAAGTCCTTCCCGTCTGCTAAGCAGCAACGCAACTGCAGGTCAGACCAGCATTACACACCAGGGTAGTCCTTCTTCTTCAGTCTTCCAGCTTTCTCCTTGGCAGAGGTTCCTTCTTGTTTCCAGGATGATCCAATTTTCTGTAGTCAGGGGTCCTGTACTTATACACCAAAAAGTCTTTGATCCCTTTGTGCAGGAGGGCTCTGAGCCCGTTCTGAACCAGTCCTGGGTGTTCCTTGAGCACGTTGTTTTCCTGGCCTCTCCTTTCCTTTCAGAGAGAGGGGCAGGGTCGTCAGCTGCCCAGCAGGAGGTGGAGCCAGCATTGTGGAAGGCAGGGACAGCCTTATTCAGGCCCAGGTGCTGCCCCCTCCCACCACTCTAGATGCAGATGGAGCTATTCAGCCCATGGATGGCCCACTCAGACTCTGGGAGCCACCCAGCCCTTGTCACTCACAAACCCGACAGTCAATTCACAAACAAGCCAAGGCACACAGAAAGGTCAGACAAGAGAACAGCAACTTTCTAAAAGTGCTGTTCTCAAACACAGAATTTAAAAACAACCTTCCCTAAAAGATGTGTTATTAAATTCTGAGCTCAGGGATACCAGACTTTTATGTTCAATCTTGCTCCTATGGGAAGATATGCTGGTAGCCACTGTATCCAGCATTCCCCATGATAGCCTATGGGGCAAGATAGCCTACAATAGTGAAAAACGAAAATGGCTGTAATTCACTACCAGAGTATGTCACCTGCACAAGTACATGCTCTACCTTTCACATACACTGCAACCTGCCCAAGGGGGTACCTTGGGCCTTCCATAGGGGTGTCCAATGTGTACAGAAGGGGAAGGGTTAGGCCTGGCCAGTGGGGACACTGACCAGGGGGACATGGCAGTTCACAGACTGCACACAGGCACTGCTGTGGCAGGCCTGAGACACCATTTTTAGGACTACTCCTGTGGGTGGCACAATCAGTGCTGCAGGCCCAGTAGTAACATTTGCTATCACCAGCCCTGGCACACTCAGTGCACTTTACTAGGGACTTCTTGGTCTTGGTGACACAAATATGTCAATCATGGATAACCAATCATAATAACAATTTCCACAGGGAACACTTGCACTTTGACACTGAACAGCAGTGGCAAAGTGCCCAAAGCATCTAAACCAGCAAAAACGAAATCCAGCACAGCATCAGAAAAACAGGAGTAGCACATACTCACTCACCTATATAGTCACTGACACAAGCATGCACTCACCCATGCAGCCATTCTTACAATCACTCACTCACACATACAGTCACTCATAATACTCCAACACTCACCTACATTGCCTTTCACATATGCGGTCACTCACCCATAGACCACTGACACATCCATTTACTCACTGACACAGCCATACACACCTAGTCACTCATATAGACTCTCATAGATGAACTCACTAACCCATACAGCCATTGACTCACCCACTCATTCATCCATGCAGGCAGTTACACACCCTCTCACCCAGCCACACAGACACTTATACACTCATACATGTACTCAGACAACCAAGCAATCACCCATACAGCTACTCACATACCCAGTTACCAATCCATACAGCCACTTAGATGCCAACTGGCCCACTGATACAGACTTCACAAAAGCTAGTCACTCACCCATACATTCACTGAGACACCTACTCACTCACGTATATAGATGTATGGGAGTGTGAGGGAATACTGAGCCTAACTATAAAGTCCCTGCAACCTATGGTTTTTTCAGTGAATATCTAAGGGTTTTCAAATGCTAATACTTAACTATAACATCCCTGTAACCTTTGTTTTTTTCGGTGAATTTCTAGTTTAAAAAAAAATGCTAATTCCTAACTATAACATCCCTGTAACCTTCGTTTTTTTCAGTGAATTTCTAAGTTTTTTATAATGGTAATTTCTAACTAACACATTTCTCTCTCTTTTTTGTTTTTTTTTCAGCAAATTTCTATGTTTTTTTAAGCAGTGCTCAAGTTTGCAGAGTGGTTGAGAAATGGGAGGCAGGCTCCGACCAGCTCTCAGGAATCCTGCTGCATAGGACTTACAAGTCGTACCAACAGGGCTTCTTGACCACCAAGGCACCTCATGAGTAAAGTGGTCTTCATCCCCCAACCAGTAGTGCACCTGGACGTGTGTTGGCAGAGTGATGGAGAAAGGGGGCGCTACCTCTGAACACCTCTTAGCAATCCAGCTCTGAGAGACTAACTGGAGATAACAGGAGGGGTAATTGGCTCCAAGTACACCCTTGGGAGCTAACTAGTCCTCTTGTAACCTCCAGTAAGTGCTACACAGCAGGATTGCTGAGTGGTCATCGGAGGCAATGCCCCCTTTCTCCACCACACTGTAGATACACCGTCTACCTTCTAGTTGGGGGATAAAGTCCCCATAGCTTTTGAAAGTCCTTGGGGGCCAACTATTCCTTCTGTTTACTCTGTTTAGTCCCACAAAGCTGGATTGCTGAGGGATCTATGGTGACCACGCCCTGTTTCTCCACTGCTCTGCAAACACACCTCCTGACGCACCACTAGTTAGGGGATGAAGTCCATTTAACTCCTGAGGGTCCTTGGGGGCCAACTGCCCCTCCTGTTACTTGCTGTAAGCCCTACACAGCTGGATTGTTAAGTGGTTGTGGTGGCTACTCCACCTTTCGCCACCAATCTACAAACATGCCTCTTGGCACACTACTGGTTGGGGGAAGAAGACCACTAAAGTCCTGTGACCCTCAGGAGCCAAGGGGACCTAATCCCTTAACTAGTAGTGTGTCAGGAGGCATAATTACAGAAAGGGGGAAAGGCCTCTGGCGTCATGCCAGTAGCTTTTTCTTTTCTTTTTTATTGCATGCAAATGAGGGTCTGGGATGCCATCCCCCGTGAACTTGCTTTTTCTTTATTCTTTTTCTAAATATATTTTTTTAATAAAGGAAGGGCGGATTTATTGAGGGATTTATTACAACATAAAGTGAAGGCAACATAAAAATGTACAACAGCTTACAAAAAAATTGGAGTGTCTTACAATTTGAAAATGATTTCCAAAAAATACTACCTTCCAAACTTTGGACACATATAGAGAAGCACCAACTCTAAGACACATCTTAAGTCCTAGTGACACAATTAAATTTACCCCAGATATTCAGGAATCTAATGCTTCATCAATGCTAAGTGACTTACCTGTTGGATGCTTTAAGTGTTCAAAATGTATATGTTGTATTATGTTGTTAACAATACAACTGCTTTTTCTTATTTCTGGGTAAAAAGCAGTTTAAGAGCAATGCATTAATTAATTGAAAAACAACACACTGTATTTACAATTCAATTCAAAAAGTGCTTTATTCGAGTATTACTCATAAAAGCAAGACATACAAACATATAATAAAAAACAATTAAATTTACATAGTCAATTAGACAAAGCACATTACACATTTTAAGCGATTTAAAAACTATGACACATTACACAATTTAGACAATTTAAAAACAATGACACATCATATATACAGGTGCAAAGATCATTACTATTAAAAATACCAGAGGGATGATAATCACAATAACAATATAGAAATCTCAAAAATTCATTACATTAAAAGTTCAAGCCGATGACACTCAGCTAAAAGATTTACAGAGAATAAACATTAGTTTAGCAGTCTCTGGCTATTACTAAGCAGTTACAGAGAATAGACAATTGTCTAGCAGTCTCTGATCAACTTGATAGCGAGTAATTAGCTTACCAACAGTCTCTGCCTTAAAACCCACGCCCACCCCAAGTACTTTGCAATGGCAATATTGATCCATTCTTCAGTGGTGGATTTTACAATACGCAGCGCCACCATGCTACTTTTTGTGCCTAAATTCCTGCACATAGGAGCCAACCAGGCTCGCCTTGGGGCAAAATATACTGGGCAACAAAACAAAAAGTGACCTAGAGTTTCTTTTCCTACCCCACAGGCTGGACAGATTGCTACACCCCCAGATTTCCATTTAGATGTTAAATTACGAAGGGGGAGCGAGCCTGCCCTCAATTGGAATAGCAGTTTCCTGTCCATGGGGTTCGTTATGTAATCCCAATACTTTTCATAAATGGGGTACATTTTAACTTCTAGATAACTAGTGGTCATGGTCCCACTATTAGTATTGAACATACTCCTATTGGCAACATATTCCCAAAAAATGTTTTTTAAAACAGACTTAGTGGGAAATGAAGCCCCAGCAGGATCGGTCCATAAGGCATTTAGTCCTAAATTGAACAATGCAATCTTTAATGTTTTAAACCATCTGATTTTATTATAATGGTCAGCTTTAATAACATCAATGAACCCGTCTGCATAGTGGGAGAGCTCTGGCGTAGTCCAAAGTCTACGCCTGAATAGTATCGGACGTAATTTAGCCTTTTCCGAAATTTCTCTCCTACCTATCTCGTAACGCAGGGGCAATAGCGGACTGCTCTGTGGGGTACCTGTCAGCGACCTTAAAAATGTATTTTCTGATATTTGGAGTTCAAGGAGATTTTCGTGCCCCCATAGCTCCGCACCATACAAAGCAGACCCAATTGCTTTTGCCTCATATATTATCAAGGGTGGTTTGATAGGTTTTGTCAGTGATTTCCTATGTTCCTTGATTATAGTGCCGGCTAGCTGCTTGTGCCTTAATGTAGCAATATTAAGATGTTGCTGCCACTTATTGTCATTGGAGATCAAGATCCCCAAATAAGTGAAGGATTTTACAACTTCCAGGATGCGACCACTCATGGATATTTTTGATTTAAAGTTTCTATGTGGGTTAAAAGCCATGAGTTTTGTCTTGGACGCATTCACCTCAAGTCCGTGATCAACACAGAACTCATCAAATATTGCCAATGCTTTTTGTAAACCACTTGGGGTTTTTGATAAAATTAAGGTGTCATCGGCGAACATTAAAATAGGGACTTTCTCACCAGCAAGAGAAGGGGCATCCACAGCCCGAGTTTGCATGCGGGGAACAATACCATTAATAAAAAGGGTAAACAAAGTAGGGGCCATTGAACATCCCTGCCGAACCCCGCGCTCAACAGGAAATTCGGCAGTGTCATTCCCATATCCTCCCCATCGTATTTTGGCATAGTTGCCCTCATGCAGTCGCATAATTAAAATCAACAGATCCCCAGGGACCCCTAGTGTCTCAAGCACTTCCCACAGTTTAGCCCTAGGTACCAGGTCGAAGGCAGCCCGCAGATCAACAAATGCTGCATACAGGCTACCTCCGCCTAGCACCACGGTCTTCCACTGTATCAGTTGGAAACGGAAGACTTGATCCACAGTACTGGTTGCCCTGCGAAATCCAGCCTGGAAGGGGGATAGAATGTTGTATTCATCAGCCCAATCGAGCAACCTATTAACAATTACTCGCCCCACTATTTTCTGAATGGTGTCTATTAAACTAATGGGGCGATAGTTACCGGGCTGAGCTCGATCTCCTTTCTTGTATATAGGGATAATTACGGCACCCCGCCAGGTTACTGGGATATCTGCCCCTCTGGTAATCAAATTTATTAACAAATGAATGTATTTGCACCATCTTTCAGTATCATTCAAAAAAACATCTGCCGGAACCCCATCAATACCAGGGGCCCGCCCACTTCGAACTGTATTAAGGGCAGTGACGATTTCGTTCTGCGTGAAGATGTCATCCTCTGTTGGTAAAAAAGGCAGGCATCTTCTATCTACTGTCTGATCTCTGGAGGCGTACTGTTCACTAAAGAACTTGACCCATGCATCCTGAGGGACATTATTAGTACTAGCCTCTTCTAACCTGTCGTGTCCCCATTTGACTATATGCCAAAATAACCTAGAGTCCTTTCGATCACTTGCATTTTTTAAGTTGTTCCAGTGTGCCTCATCCCAATCTTTTTTCGCTTTTGCTATGCACTGTTTATATTGCTTCCTGGCTAATCTAATAGCCTCTACATTTTTATTTTTGATAGCATCACCCAAGGAGGTTCTTGCCATCCTACATTCGTGATCGTACCATCTTGCGGGTCTATAGGCACAGATCTTCTTTTTATTTACCGGTTTCAGAAAGTGGCATTTGATTTCATTAAAAAGACCTTCCTGGACCTTGGTAACAATGTTTTTGCTAGGAGGGAGCCCAGCTTCACCCTCAAGGGCCAAGATAGCCTTGTCGGTTGCCATACTTATTTTTTCCAGAACCAGCTGATCTGTTTTAACACTAGTCCACCTCAGCCTGCGTAAGTCATTTGTTGGCACAATCAGCGGGGGTAAGGAATCAACAGAAGTACTAGGAGCAATAACATCAGACAGCCACCATTTATGGAGAACACATAGAGGGTTGTGGTCACTCTCGAGCCTTTCCTTAACCTCCATATCAGTAATAGATGACCATAGGGACATACTGCATATAACATAGTCAATACGGCTCTTAGATCTTCCATTATTAAAAGTCATGGCTGATACTCTGTCTGACTTAGTACGACCATTCAAAGCCCTTAACCCATGTTCAAGGCACATAGCATTCAAACCTAAGATATCCTCGGTCCAGCGAGTTATTGGGGTTAGGTCAAGTGCAGGGATTTCCCAGATCTTATCTTCCTCCGCACCTAAAAAAGCCTCACCAGTATCAAGGGGTTCAAAAGTACGATTTAGGTCTCCTGCCAGTATAATGTTGTTCCCAGAAGAGTGGATATCTAGGAAATTATACAGAGAAGATAGGACCACTGATTTACCAGCACTTCCTCCTCTAACATATATATTATAAATATCAATGGAGGTGGATGAGTCCCTCGTAAGTCTAATGAGCTGAATATCTTTATGATTAAGCTCCAGATTTTTTACTACGATCTTCAGGGACTGGCGGACCCATATAGTGAGTCCCCCCATCGGTCTCCCTTTGGTGCCCTTAGTGGCCGGTACATAAAAATTCAAATACCCCAAAGCAAAAACAGTATTTACATTATGTACTGTATGTGTAAAAACAATATGTTGGCTCCACAACTCGTAAGTTGAAAGGAAGATAGAAAGAGCATGTTAGAGTGATAAAAAGAAAAGACCTCAAGTACCCCTTGGCAGTACATTTTAATTTAGATCATACAGTCAAAGATCCACATAGTGTTAGATTTATAGGTGTAGAATTTGTTAAACCAACAAAGAGAAACCAACAAGAAGAGGAGGGGACAGAGAAGAACAAGTTACAATAAGAGAGATTTTTTGGACTAACAAACTCAATACAGAGAAGTGGGTTTCAATACGGACAGGGAATTTTATACTTTAGTATAGAGATCTAAGATTGACTAGTGAAGCTGAGGTTGTCCCATACTGATATGACAAATATAAGAAAATAATGCGTGTCTTTACAAACTAACACTCTTGGCTCAAACTGTCAAAAATAAGTCAGGTTGTCTATTTGTACATTTGTTCTCCCTTAGGTGGGACTCTTGTAAATTGAAAATAAGTCTGTTATATATGTTTTCCTTATGGCATAGGTGTACATAAAATGGGCATCAGTGTCTAATATTATACTTGGCTGAGTACTAGGTTGTTTATTGGATTATTGTGTCAACATATGAGGTTATGCTATGGAGTTATTCAGCAAATGGAAATAATTAATGAAGTAAAGAGAAGATATAATTGGAAGAACTGCACACATGTCATTGTAGGTGGATTGTTCAGGTCCAGTGCTGACAGTGTATAAAATTAGGAGTTGGAGTCCTGGACGAAGGGTTTATAAAGTTATGATATATATTCAGTACAAGGGCATGTCATGGTATATATATTGCACAATTTTGAGTTCTTGAATCCATCTTATATAGCAATAATTATTATATTAAATTACCTTTTAGAAACATTTGCACACATAAGATCATGGTTATGCTTTATTGCATGAGGCTACTGCATTATGTAATTTATTTAAGAAATCTAGTCATTGAAGAATTAAGTGCTGATAAATCTTTTGAAAATAGGTCACCCACAAAGTAGATAGATAGTTAGAGCCATATGATGACCTCGTATAAGGACAGATGTTCGAGTCCTGGCCGGACTTCCCCTTGCTTAACCTAAATATATATATTTTTTAAACAGATCAATAGATGTAAGAGATTACACAATTTCAATTTAGAAGTGATGACAAAGTATAAGGACTGGAGTTTGAGTTCCGGTGTGATTACTCTAGTATAACCCAATTATTATATTTCTTTTTTTTAAACATTTCTGTTTTGTACTATGGGTATATAAATGTTACTGATTATTAGATGCAAGTGACTAAATAATTTCAATTTATAGAGACACATGATGGATTCAGTATGTCGACAGGGTTAGGATGAAGTGTTAACCCCTTCGACGCTCATGACGAGCTCAGCTCGTCATGCAGTACACTGGTCGTGTGCTCATGACGAGCTAAGCTCGTCATGAACAATGGTATTCGAAGGTTCTCAGCACAGGAGGGGAATTGCTGCAGCACTGATATTGTTAAACAGATACAAGGATGGGAGTTCAAGTTCTGGCTGAAATAACTCATAGTATAATTGAAATATATTTTTCTGCATCAGAACAGCTTCTATTTCCTAACAGACTACTAGTTGTAAAGGATTTTTATATTTTTTATTCAGAGATATATGATGTATTTACAATGTAAACAGCATATTGCGAAAGGAAATAGACAATGGCTACAGCCAGCAAAAGGTAAGCTTGGGTCTTTAGTAGATGATGAAGAGGAGCGCATAGTTTTTAGCAGGTTAGATTATCTATAAAATAAGGGAGAGAATGTGAGACACAGTATATGGTTTGGTTGGCATGAAATGGTGTCAGTTACTTCCTTTTCAAATTAATTTTGCTGAATTTATTTTTGCCTAATTATTTTGCTTATTTTATCACTTTTTCTGATTATTTAAACACAATAGAGAGGCCAGTCTATGTCCAAACGTTGAGCTGGGATTAAGAGCAGAATGCTGCTAGTTTACAAGAACATAAGACTATGGTTTTATGTATATGCATACACTGGTAAAATAACATCATTGTAGAATAAGGCTATTTCTAAATAATCAATATATTTTTTAAATGTATAAAGTTTGGCTTTAAGAGCTATGAGGCAATGGACAGCATTTTAGATCATTGGGAAAACAGTGTGTTGTCTCATTAGGCACACACATGAAGCTGCAGTACAAATAGATATCTTTGTTTTTATTTTTAACAAATAGTCACTTTGGGAAATATTTAAAATGTTCAGTACATGGTAGCAATATGAAAATATAACAGACTTATTTTCAAATATTAACTATTCATCGATTTTACAAACATTGCTTTTATAAACATATTTCTTTTTAGAGATAGATGATAATTCAGAAGAAAAAATTGAGCATTCAAGAAAAATTGGAATTTGAAAATATGAAAGATTTATCTGATTCATAACATTTGTAGGTGCTTTTAGATGTTCAATAATATGTACTTATATATATATATTACATGAAATATATAAGAGAAGCAACACATTGTTATTAATGATGTGCGAACCACTATAAATAAGGAGATGACCCTGTCCCATAATGGAAATATTTTTCCTCACATTCTGGTTCAACATGAATTTTACACTCTAAATATATATCCTAATTATAACCTACGTTACCAACTTACCATCATTCTAACCTAACTAAATATGATATGGTGGATAAAACTATGGACTCTAGATGAGCTTAGAACATCATAAATATGTGTTACATACTATCTGTCTATATAGGTTATGATTGCAATTTGAAGAATAAACAGGAGGAAACTGCATAAAGAGTATAAAAATGTATATGTTATGGACAACGCAAATGTGTTGGCAAAGAATGTTAGTGTTTAGAATATGCAAATTTAACAGACAATGGACTTTGTCACACTATATTCTCATGATTTCAACACGTCAAAAACAGGGTAGTTCAATTTCCTAATGGCTATTGAAAATGTTCCCTCTTTCCTCTGTGTTGCGCAAATTGTATTGTATTGTATTTTGTATTTCATATTTTTTGTCTTTTTTCTAAATTGTGTATGTAGCTAAACAAGGTTAGTCATATACAGTTTTTGATTTTTTTGAGTCTAGTTTTTATGTCTGTTTGATTTAGTAGGTTACGACTATATATCAAGTATTGTCAAATTATACTTTCCTTTGTTAAAGTAAAACTTGCTATTGCATGTGATGTTGACACTAAGAGAACACATCCTATATTTTCATATATATATGTACATATATATTACCTACTGGCGGTTCCTCAATAGGAAGTTGCAGTTAAGACCATGGTTCCATAGGGAAAGTGTTTTTTGACTTGCCTATATCTTTGGTGTTGTTTGATGAATCTTCATGATATTTTCTGAAACAAGTGCACCGGTGATTCTAGTTGGGAATGGCAAGTTTTGGGGCGATCCGCAAAGCAGGGGTCATGAAAAAGAAGGGTGCTAAAAAAGTGCATTCCCATGTTAATTCCCTTATGAATTTTTGGATACGACTGCGGCCGAAATGCTGGACGGTATTATGCCAAATTTGGCATAGAGCTAGCTCTTGATCCAGGAAGAGTGCTTTTAGTTAATTGGTGTAAATAAATTCTGTAGTTTTAGACTAAAAGAAATCCAAATGTGTATATCTATGGACACGGGCCCTTCACGATGCCAGAGACTCATGCACCTACTCACAGACCCACTCAGACACTCACACATCCACTCACAGCGCCACTCAGACACTCATATACCTACTCACAGACCCTGTCAGACACTCATGCAGAGAATCACAGGCCCACTCCGAGACTCATACACACACTCACAGACCTACTCAGACACTCATGCACCTAGTCACAGACCCACTCAGAGACTCATACACCAATGCACAGACCCACTCAGACACTTGCATACTCAGTCACAGTTCCACTCAGAGACTCATGCACACACTAACACATCCACTCAAACACTGATGCACCCACTCTCAGAGCTACTGAGATACGTGTGCACCCAGTGACACACGCATTCAGAAAGTGATTTTTGCACTCACAGACCCAGTGAGAAACTGAGACAGTTATGCACCCTTTTATACACACACTTAGACACTCACAAAACTACTCACAGAGCCATTGGCATTTGTGTATAATCAAACTGAGACTTATAACTCTTAAATGTGGTGTTGTGGACTAAGTTTGTGCTTTTGGTGTGCTGATCTGTGATGGAGTCCCAACTCAGTTTTTTTTTTCATAAAGGATTTAAAATGAAAATGATTTACTCATTGGTGATAGGGTGGCTCTTAGACACGCCTTTGGGTTCATTGTGTATAGATGATTACTGCACCTAAAACAGGATGCAGTCTTTCAAGTTGTCAAGGAATATCCTGTTGCCTTTCTCAGAGAAATGTACTCTATCACTTGTATATATTGACTCCATGTCAAAGCACAAGTTGTTGTAGATGGAGTCCACGTTATGGTCTCTGAGAAATGCAAAAGGTTTGGAGGTTTCCGGATTTCGGTGCTACAATCGTCATGGCCCAAATATGCTGTGGCACATACCTCGCGAGCGGCTTCACCCAAGAGCCATCGTTGAGGTAAATATACAGGAAGATGGAGGATTATGCCCTCACAATTGTCATCAAAGGTTCATAATAAAATCCAGGCGTTCTTTGAAAGTTTAATGTATTAGGTTTTATTTCATTTTTCACAGTTTAGAAGGACAGTCAACACGCTGTTTTGCCCAAGTGGCCTATTTAGGCCGTGGGCGTTTTCGAGGCTGATAGGGTCAACAAGGGGAAAAGTTGTGTGAAAAAGGATAGGGTCTCAATTGTGAAGTCAAGAGGGAAAAGGGAGAAAATTAAATAATTTTTAAATCAGTAATGATAAAGTGGAAGAGGTGGAATCATGAAAAGAACACGTCAGGGAAAGGGGGAAAGAGGAGGTTTGGAGAGAAGTTGGAAGGAAAAGGAGCGAAAAATCAGAAAAAGGAGAGAAGAGTGGGGCCTTACATATTTATTTATTTATTTATTTATTATAGAGTTTTGTATAGCGCGAACAAGACCCTTGGGTATCAGAGCGCCTAACATAGTAAGTGAATTGGAGATTAATATGTAAACAAACAATTCTACAAAACAAGTAGAAATGAGGTAGATGATATACGTTACTCACGCAAGTGCAATTTACATTAGGAGGTAGGGTTAGACTTAACTTATATCATAAGCCCTGAAAACACATCTAAGTGAATTGGAGATTAATAAATATACAAACAATTCTACAAGAGCATGCATAGATGAGGTAGATGATCTAAGATACTCACACATTTGCACTTTACAATAGGAGGTAAGGTTAGACTTAACTTATATCATAAGCCCAATAAACACCTATAAATTGAGGTAGAGGATTAAATAGTTTTGGATGTGAGATACGGTTATATGTTCATATTGACATGGGGTAACGGTAGGGATACAGCATAGTCTTAAATGATGCGTCAATCAGGTGTCCTCAATTAGCCATCCTACAATTTATAGTCGGGTCTTCCCCTTCTGTTGACATAAATGTTCAGTGTTCGGACAGCAATGGATCATAATATTGATTAGTAGGCTTCCCTATGTAAGGAATTTACTCATCAAAAGGCTTTTCACTTCCCGCTTAAATGTTACGATGTTATGAATCTTCCTGATGTTAGGGGGGAGTGAGTTCCAGTGTCTGGGGGCCGCTCCTGTGAATATACTAATTTATTTATTTATTTTCCCTTCGTTTCCTCCCAACTTCTTCCCATGCCTCACTCTTCTCTCCTTTTTCTGATTTTTCCCTCCTTTTCCTTCCAACTTCTCTCCAAACCTCCTCTTTTCCCCTTTCCCTGACGTGTTCTTTTCATTTCTCTGATGTTTTACTCAATCCTTTCTCTCTGCCTCGCCACCCTATGTGCTCCATGATACCACCTCTTCCACTTTATCATTACTCATTTAAAAATCATTTAATTTTCTCCCTTTTCCCTTTTGACTTCACAATTGGGACCCTATCCTTTTTCACACAAATTTTCCCCTTGTTGACCCTATCATCCTTGAAAAAGCCCACGGTCTAAATAGGCCACTTGGGTGAAACACGTGTCGGCTGTCCTTCTAAACTGTGAAAATTGAAATAAAAATTATTACGTTAAACTTTCAAAGAACGCCTGGATTTTATTATGAACCTATGTTGACAATTGTGAGGGCACAATCCTCCATCTTCCTGCCTTTTTGAGAACTGAACTCATCCGACCATTTGCATCTACTTTTGACAAATGTAGAAGCACACCAAGGCAGTGCGATGGAAAAGTGCAATTAATTGGCCAAAGGTCTCCTTCGTTGCAATTTCCAATCTATCCCAGTAAGAGGGCCTAGGTCATTTCCACCAAAGTGCACAATTAAGAGGTCTGGATGTTAGGAATCTGCAATGCTCTCAACTAAAGACAGCAATTTGTTTCACTTTAACCACTCCAAGTAATGTTCACATTAGGCAAATCGAAGTCCCTGTCAATGCACTCTCTATGGCCCAAAAATCATAGCTGTGACCCACAAACCACACTCTAACCATTTTGAAGGAAGGAGCCGTTGCACGCAGGATAAGGCTGCAGCTGAATGCGACAGCTGGTAGCAGCCATGGCAGTTAAGAGTGGTGGGGTGGGGGGAGTTGACATATGACGATGAAGGAGAATGACATTCAAAAAAGAGAATCAATTAACTTGTGCTCGATACATCTCTGACTCTGCAATGCGGCAAGCCCATGGTAAGTGGTTTTCTTTTTTTTAAATGTTATTCTCCCTCGTTTTTCTATGTCGACTCCCCCCCACAGCCCTTACTTGCACCGGCCGCAGCTGGTACTAGAATGAAAGGCACATAAAATGGACGAGTGGACCTAGTTTGAGAAAAGGACGCATTTGATTGGGATCATTTTGTAGCTGAAAATAGGCAGTGATTTAATAGGTAAAGTAAGTAGATCTGCGATTGGCCCTGAATACATTTGAGAGAAATTACGCTATTGTGGATATGCTTAAATTTTCATGCAGTGAACCACACCTTCTACAGTTGAACCTGAAGTTGGTATGCTTCTTTCCGAAAGTGGAGTGCACTTTTGATTTACTGGTACAGTAGAGTGTTTCAAAGGAGGTTGCTAAGGGAAATGAGGATAAGCAGTGTGGGAGAAGTGTTCTAAATACAGTGCATTTTGGAACCACAGAGAAGAGTACTTAAACAATAGTTTCCATTGTGAAATACACATTTTCCAATTCAGGACTATGAAAGAAAATCTCAAATCTAGTTGAAATATGGTAGTACTATTATTGTAAATGCTTTTATGGACTCCGTCGTGAAGTTACATGGGGGGGGGTTGTGCTGGGCATCATGACAGAGTCATGGGTCTACCCACAGGTTCTAGCAGATTTACCTTCTTGTCAAGAGGTTATGAAAGGATTAGGAGGAACTGAGCTATGAAAACTCGAGTAAGGACAGGAAAAATGTAGGGATGGTTTGAGTTGCTAACTACATCCATATCACTGAAAAAAGAGAGGGAAACACTGCTAATGCTAGCTCTTTCTTACAGAGAGTGGTACTTATCAATTTCCGTGGAGAGGAATTTGAAGTGAGAGTGTGTTAAAATTTGAGAAAATTAGCAACAAAGCAAATTTCCAGGTATGTTAATAATGGGGACATTGAAAATGTATGTGTGTTTGGATGTGTGTGTGGATGTGTGTGTGTGTGTGGGTGTGTGTGTATATATAGACTTATAGGAGTCAGTTAAATATAATACATCCTGTAACATTCCTTTAAAGGGGCTCAAATAGTTGATTATATATGAAGTGAAGTACTTATGGAAGGTGTCAATCATTTGAGCAGTAACTGATTGATTCCTGTAAACAGTTTGAAATATAGATGTTTGGAAAATGAAATATTGAAACAGCCACTAACAAATCTAGGGCCAGATGTAGGAGCCAAAATACCGGTCGGTAACGGCCGATTTCGTCCGTTACCGACCGGTATTCAGTATTTGGCATGTAGGGGCCCGATTTTTCCGATTCGGTAAATTTACCGAATCGGTAAAATACTGAATCGTTATTTTTACCGATTCGGTAATTTTGAGATGTAGGTGGGACTCTTCTGAGTCCCACAGGCCTTACCGAATCGGTATTTTACCACCCAATCCAATTGGGTGGTAAAATACCGATTCCAGGTGTGCATGCACATGTGTGCATGCACACCTATGGCATGTGACAGACAGACATGCACTTAGGGCATGTCTGTGTGCCACATGTCACACATGCCTGAATTCGGGGTGCTAGAGGGTGTCAAAGTGACACCCCCTGCACCCTTGCAACATTCGGTATTTACCGAATAGGTAAATACCGATTCGTAATGCCCATTGATTCCTATGGGCTTCAATGCCCATAGGAATCAATGGGCATTACCGAATCGGTATTTACCGATTCGGTAAATACCGATTCTTACAGAATCGGTAATTCAATTACCGATTCTACCTAAATCTCCCCCCTTCTTTTATACCGATTCATAAATACCGAATCGGTAAAATTCGGTATTTATGAATCGGTAAAGTATACTTACCTACATCTGGCCCCTAGTTATGTACTAAATCATATATTTGGAATGGGTTGAGTGAAAACTGTTAGTAGTGAAGAGAATATTTTTCTTTTCTACGTATAGTTTTGTTAGCTTATCTACACTTGTTATGTATATATATATGTATGTATATATATATATATATATATATATATATATATATATATATATATGTATATATATATATATATATATATATATATATATATATATATATATATATATATATATATATATATATATATATATATATATGTATATATATATATATCTAGCTCTATACCGAGAGCCCAATCAGAATCTAGCACTTGCACTTTAAATTAACCACCCTAACTAATGGTCGCTGTCATGTGAGCAAGGCACCTGTGTGCCGAAACGTTATGATGCCGGCATGTGAATAAAGGAAGCTTGAAAGCACCGCGAAAATCTGGTCCGTGCATTGTTTAGCTGTGTACAAACTGCGAGCTAGTTTGCACGAGTGGAACTTTGGTTATTGGATATATAATATATATATATATATATATATATATATATATATATATATATATATATATATATATATATATATATATACACTGAAAAACCATAGGTTTCACACCAGTTATAGTTAGCTGGAAATTTTACTGACATAAAACGATAGAAATTCCACGTTATAGTTAGTTGGACTCACTATAACTTGTGCGTGTAATGCACTGCTGATGACGTCACATATTACATCACTCATGACATGGTCAGTGACATCACTCATGACATCACTGATGACACCATCCAGTGAATGTGTGTCTTTCTGAAAAATAAATATGTCTTATATATGTAAAGGTCAATGGAAGAATAAATGTTTAAATAAGTGTCTTAATGGATGTTTTTTTTTAAAAAAACTTGATTGATTAACTGGCTTATTAAGTGTATTTAGGTGAATACATATATTAGCGAATATTGTTTAAATATTTAAATGTTTGTATCAGTGTTTCACTTTGTGTATAAGTGGCTGCATGGGTTGGTGAGTAGCTACATGTGTGTGTATATGGGTTATTGGATGTTTTTTTTAGTATCAGTATGAGTGTCTGTATGGTTTGGTGGGGGTATTACTTAGCACATAGATGCATCAATGACTGACTCACTGTTTGTATGTGTTTGGAAGACGGCATATGTGCAGGACTGTATGGATGGATGAGTGTGTATATGTGTGTGTTAGTGAGTGAATGACTGTCTCACTAGTGTCTTTATCAGTAACTACATATGTATTAATCTAGTATATGTGAGTATTGATGTATATAAGTGAGTATATGTGAGAGTGAGAGATTGTAAGAGTTCCTGTATAAATAAGTATGTGTTTCGATAAGTGATTGTTTAAGAGAGTAAGTATGTGTACGTTTCCTTAGAAGTAAGGTGGTAGTGTGTGTATAGCTGTAAATGCAAAGAAATGGATGTTCAATAGTTTATTTGCATGTGTGAGTTGTGTGTGAGCAACTTTTGGAAGACTGTCGATGTGTTACAGGATGTATAGGTGTATCACTACATATGATGAGTGAGTATATGTATGAGTGACTACATAGAACTGTTGGTGAATTAGTGGATTTGTATATAAATGGTGGAATTACTGAATTGGTTGTTGTAACTGGTATGGGTATCTCCTTTTATTTGAACATTTTAGTTTCTATTTTTGAATATGTGTTTCAAGGGTTACAGTGAAAGGAGGTCTGTCACTCTGTCACAAGGATGGTGTCATCAGTGATGTCATGAGTGATGTCACTGACCATGTCATGAGTGATGTAATATGTGACTCATCAGCAGTGCATTACACGCGCAAGTTATAGTGAGTCCAACTAACTATAACGTGGAATTTCAATGGTTTTATGTCAGTAACATTTCCAGCTAACTATAACTGGTGTGAAACCTATGGTTTTTTCAGTGAATTTAATAGGTTTTTTAAATGCTAATTCCTAACTATAACTGGTGTGAAACCTATGGTTTTTTCAGTGAATTTCATAGGTTTTTTAAATGCTAATTCCTAACTATAACGGATGTGAAACCTATGGTTTTTTCAGTGAATTTCATAGGTTTTTTAAATGCTAATTCCTAACTATATATAAGGCCCCAAACCTATATTTTTTTCTTTGAATTTCAAAATTTTGTTAATAGCAAATGTCTATAGCTATAAAATGTAATATTTTTTAAAAAGAATGAATTATATATTTTATTTGTATTTAAAACAATTTTTTTAATGTATATTTTTTTTTACATTTTTTATTTTTACCCTGGAGCGCTCCCAGGGCGCACCCCGGTTAGCGCCCCGGAAAGCGTAGTCTTTTGAAGCGCCCCAGGGCGTGCTCCGGAGAGCGTCCCGTTAGCGCTATTGGCGCGAACGAAAACATTATCGTGACGTATCGCGTAGCCGCGACCACGTGATACGCACGGCGTAAGCGCATCCGGAAGCACTCGAGCGAATACGATCGCGCAACGTAAACATGTGACGCGCTTACGTGACGCGCCCGGGGGCGCGCTGCGTAAGCGCGTCCGTCATGTGACCTGAAAATAACACTTTTTATTGGTGCAGAACAGTTTTGGTTTTATAATGATGAAATCCCTGGTCTTGTGACCTGAAAATAACAATTCTCATTGGTTCAGGCCTTTTTTTTTCCAAATGATGAAAGACCCCACCTTTTTTCCTTATTCTGACTTTGTCCTTTGACTTAGGAAGACCTGTTTTGCAATCTTTCAGGTATATTTTGTACTTTGAAAGGGCTTCAATAGCAGCAGCAGCTGGAGCATCCACACCACCACCACCACCACAACCACCAAGAGGACCACCACAAGATTACATTGGTGGTCAACAAGAGGAGGAGGAGGAGGAGGAGGAGGAGGAGGGGAGGAGAAGATGGCTGCAAGAACACAATATCCCATACCAGCCAAAACCACACATTGTATGGGAGTTTTTTTCGATCCCAGTGGGCAAGAAAAAAGTAGTTTGACTTGCCTAATCTGTGGCGTGGAACTCTCCAGGGGAAACCCTAATAAGAAATACTCTTTCGGAAACAACACCATGATTCGCCACATGCAGCGCAGGCATCCAATCAACTATTCTGCTGCAGAGATGAGGGAACTGGCCAGTAACCTTCCCCAATCTTCAAGCTCCACCTCCAAAAGAAATCAACCCACTCCAACGGGACCAGAGGCAAGGGAGATGATCCCTTGCATTCAGCCACGGTTTGGGGATTTCCGTATAACTTGTATACATTGTGGTAAGACCATCTCCTATAGTGAACTGAGCATAAAGCTCATCGTCCTTGCTGGGGACAACCACAAATGCCCCAAAAAACCCAAATTTTTTCTTATTTTTATTTCTGCTCCAGTTGAGCCAATTTCAATTCCCTGTTTTTTCGTTTATCCCCATAAAAATACCAAAAAATATATAAAATAGTTCATTAAAGCCAAAAAAAGTACAAAATGTTCCAAAAACACAAAAAAATAAAACAACAAAAAGAAGAAAAAAAACAGTTCTTTTTAGAACTACCTCCAATTTATAAAAAAAGGCTACATTTTTTAATAACTCTGTCATTCTTCTTTCCCCATGGGCTGCTCCCCGGTCCGCTCCCCGGTGCGCATACCGGGCGCTCCCCCCGCGCAAATCAAAAAAATATATATATATATTTTGCACCGCGGGGCCCTTTTATAGCCCCCACATCAAACCTAGGGGGTCAGGGGGGGTCTACCCTGCCCCCTTATGGTTATTTCCCCCCTTTTTTTTCCACCTCTTGTGTCTCTATCCTACCGAGACACAAGATGGCGGCCGATCCGGACTGTTTCAAATGTTTACCAACACCCGAGAGCCAATCAGCTTTGCGTGTGCACCTCGCGTGTCGCGCCCGCTGCGCTCCCCGGTGCGCGTACCGGGGCGCGGCCATAGATATATATATTTTTTTGAACCTAAATTACTCAAAATCCAATGGAGCACAGATCTTGAGACATAGCAAAGGCACATCGGGCTACCAGTCCTTACAATTTTGCCAAGTTTGGTGGAAATCCATTCAGCCGTTCGGGCTAAAAGTGAGTTCGACCACCCTATGGAAATGAACATTGGGAAAACACGTTTTGGGACCCCCTTTTATCTCGGCCCCCGCTTGACAAATCCCCCTCAAACTTTCAAGGAAGGACCGGAGCTCTGCGAGGCAAATTTGAGGAAATTTTCATGCAGATTCGTCAACCCGCGCCAAAGTTATTCCAAATAGAATTTTGAGATTTTGCATTGAAAAAAATCCTAACTATAACTACCTACTGGCGACCGCCAGTAGGTAATATATATATATATATATATATAGCAGTAATCACCATACGATTAAACCATCCAACAAAAGTTCGTAGGTATTCAATTTATTTCCAGCATGGAAGGACAGTGCATGGAACCAAACCCCCAATGCGTTTCAGCGATCACTCGCCTTGGTCACGGGTGAATTGTGTTTGAACATCAAACAAATAAATAAAGTTTTCAGAAACCACTTCCTTGTGTAAACATAAACAAAGGACCACTGTGCACAAAATAAACATAGCGGCCATCTTGACATGGTATATCTGTAGCAAGCCAAAACTGAATGCATGTAATGACATAGTTATCAAGAATAACATGATAATAGCAGAAAATAAAATGCTAATAAAGATTACATTGCATTGCGCCCTAACGGCATCTCTAATGGATTAACAGCACCATTTAAGGTACTTATAATGTCATATATACCAATCCCAGTGAGAAAAATTACAAGATGATGCTGTCATAAATAACAGAAAATATCAAGTAGAAAATCTCAAGCAAAAAGAATCTTAAGCAAAAGATCTTAAGCAAAAAATGTCTTTGAATCCCAAGTGGGAATTTGCATCTTCTGCATAATCAATCTCCATGTAGCGAAGTTACCTGTTGGAAAAACAAGAATGCCTAAATCAATTCAGGCTACTATCACAGCTAAGACGGCCTAAAACATTTAACTGTATAGTGCAAAACAAGTAAAATGATGAATCAAAGTGAATTAAAAACAAAAGAACCAGTGCTAGGAGCCTAAGAGGACAACCATCAAACATATACATGTATACAGTCAGTTAACACAACACAGGTTATTCTCCCAAATGCCATTTCAATTCTTCCTCAGAATTCAATCCTCCTGGAATGCGTGTGTCTAAGTCAAGAATATATTTACTTTCCAGTTGCCGCAGCCTACGTATTCTGTCCCCCCCTCTCTTCATGGGTGGGATCTTGTCAATCACAAAGAATTTTAATAAATTGCGATTGCTTCTATGATGTTCTTTGAAGTGGCGAGCTACTGGCGAATTCTGATCTTTGTTTTCAATTGCCCTCATGTGTTCTAGAATACGTTTTTTTGCAGGGAACATTGTGCTCCCCGCATATTTCTTCGCACAAGGGCACACCAGAATATATACCACATAGTCCGAGAGGCAGGTTAAATGCTGTGTAATGATTTTTTCTCTATCCTCTATTGGATAATAAACTGATTTAACGTTGTTACTAAATTTACACGCTTTGCACTTCATGCTTGTAAAAACGCCCTGTATCTCAATGGACGTCCTTTGTTTGGTGTTAACCTCACTTTTACTCAGTTTATCCTTAAGGGAATCAGCTTTCCGATAAGTAATACTGGGATTACTGCCTACCACCTCAGTTAATGTGGATTCAGTTTGTAACACATTCCAATGTTTTTTGAGGCTGTTCTGTACCTGCCACGATCTTGCATGGTATGTGGAGATAAACCTAATCACCTCCTGTCCCACGGGTGTGTTCTCATTTGGGACTAACAAAGACTCATGGGTGATCTTGCTCGCTTTTACAAAGGCTTCCTCTATTACCTGTGGGTTATACCCACGTTCTCTGAAGTGTTGTTTCATACACTCCCCCTCATATACAAAATCCTCATCCTTGCTGCAGTTCCTCCGAGCCCGGAGGAACTCACCAAAGGGAATACTGCGTATAAGGGATTTCGGGCGACTGTTCTCAGCATGAAGCAGGGTGTTACCTGCCGTGGCTTTCCGAAACAGTTTCGTCACAAGTCTGTCATCTGCAACCTCCACTTTCAAGTCTAGAAATTCCATAAAGCAATTACTGATTTTCCCTTCCAGACTGAGGTTTAGATCATTACAGTTGAGTGTATGAAACAACGCTTCAGAGAACGTGGGTATAACCCACAGGTAATAGAGGAAGCCTTTGTAAAAGCGAGCAAGATCACCCATGAGTCTTTGTTAGTCCCAAATGAGAACAAACCCGTGGGACAGGAGGTGATTAGGTTTATCTCCACATACCATGCAAGATCGTGGCAGGTACAGAACAGCCTCAAAAAACATTGGAATGTGTTACAAACTGAATCCACATTAACTGAGGTGGTAGGCAGTAATCCCAGTATTACCTATCGGAAAGCTGATTCCCTTAAGGATAAACTGAGTAAAAGTGAGGTTAACACCAAACAAAGGAAGTCCATTGAGATACAGGGCTTTTTTACATGCATGAAGTGCAAAGCGTGTAAATTTAGTAACAACGTTAAATCAGTTTATTATCCAATAGAGGATAGAGAAAAAATCATTACACAGCATTTAACCTGCCTCTCGGACTATGTGGTATATATTCTGGTGTGCCCTTGTGCTAAGAAATATGTGGGGAGCACAATGTTCCCTGCAAAAAAACGTATTCTAGAACACAAGAGGGCAATTGAAAACAAAGATCAGAATTCACCAGTAGCTCGCCACTTCGAAGAACATCATAGAAGCAATCGCAATTGATTAAAATTCTTTGTGATTGACAAGATCCCTCCCATGAAGAGAGGGGGGGACAGAATACGTAGGCTGCGGCAACTGGAAAGTAAATATATTCTTGACTTAGACACACGCATTCCAGGAGGATTGAATTCTGAGGAAGAATTGAAATGGCATTTGGGAGAATAACCTGTGTTGTGTTAACTGACTGTATACATGTATATGTTTGATGGTTGTCCTCTTAGGCTCCTAGCAGTGGTTCTTTTGTTTTTAATTCACTTTGATTCATCATTTTACTTGTTTTGCACTATACAGTTAAATGTTTTAGGCCGTCTTAGCTGTGATAGTAGCCTGAATTGATTTAGACATTCTTGTTTTTCCAACAGGTAACTTCGCTACATGGAGATTGATTATGCAGAAGATGCAAATTCCCACTTGGGATTCAAAGACATTTTTTGCTTAAGATCTTTTGCTTAAGATTCTTTTTGCTTGAGATTTTCTACTTGAGATTTTCTGTTATTTATGACAGCATCATCTTGTAATTTTTCCCACTGGGGATTGGTATATATGACATTATAAGTACCTTAAATGGTGCTGTTAATCCATTAGAGATGCCGTTAGGGCGCAATGCAATGTAATCTTTATTAGCATTTTATTTTCTGCTATAATCATGTTATGCTTGATCACAATGTCATTACATGCATTCAGTTTTGGCTTGCTACAGATATACCATGTCAAGATGGCCGCTATTTTTATTTTGTGCACGGTGGTCCTTTGTTTATGTTTACACAAGGAAGTGGTTTCTGAAAACTTTATTTATTTGTTTGATGTTCAAACACAATTCACCCGTGACCAAGGCGAGTGATCGCTGAAACGCGTTGGGCGTTTGGTTCCATGCACTGTCCTTCCATGCTGGAAATAAATTGAATACCTACGAACTTTTGTTGGATGGTTTAATCGTATGGTGATTACTGCTGGTTTTCCGAGTGCATTCACGCTACGTTTTGGAGCGTGTGGTGAAACGCTACACATTGGGCAGGGAGCCTTTGACCCTGAACTTGCACCGCAGTCCGAGTGTCCCGGTTTATCGAAGGAAGTGAAATGCATATATATATATATTCACTAAAAAAAACATAGGTTTCACATCAGTTATAGTTAGCTGGAAATTTTACTGAATAAAACCATTGAAATTCAACGTTATAGTTATTTGGACTCACTATAACTTGCGCGTGTAATGCACTGCTGATGACGTCACATATTACACCACTCATGACATGGTCAGTGACATCACTGATGACATCACTGATGACACCATCCAGTGAATGTGTGTCTTTCTGAAAAATAAATATGTTTTCTATATGTATATGAAAACGGTTGATGGAAGAATAAATGTTTAAATAAGTATCTAAATAAATAATAATAATAATAATAAAGAGCTTATAGAGCGCACAGTAAAGCCATCTCGGCGTGTCCCCGCGCTAAGAGCTACTAACGAACACCATAACAGAGCCTCTATCCCTACACAGTACAGAGTAACGTTTTGAGCCTAGCCCTGAACAACGCTTCACTGCTGGGTTTTTTTTTAAAAATGGATTGGTTAACTGGCTTATTAAGTGTATCTTAGTGAATACATATATTAGCGAGTAATGTTTAAATATTTAAATATATGTATCAGTGTTTCACTTTGTGTATAAGTGGCTGCATGGGTTGGTGAGTACCTACATGTGTGTGTATATGGGTTATTAGATGTTTATTTTAGTATCAGTATGAATGTCTGTATGATTTGGTGGGGGTATTACTTAGCACATAGATGCATCAATGACTGATTCACTGTTTGTATGTGTTTTGAAGACAGCATATGTGCAGGACTGTAAGGTTGGATGAGTGTCTATATGTGTGTGTTAGTGAGTGAATGACTGTCTTACTAGTGTCTTTATCAGTAACGACATATGTTTTAATCTAGTATATGTGAGTATTGATGTTTATAAGTGAGTATATGTGAGAATGAGAGATTGTAAGAGTTCTTGTTTAAATAAGTATGTGTTTCTATAAGTGTTTGTTTAATAGAGTAAGTATGTGTACGTTTCCTTAGAAGTAAGGTGGTAGTGTGTGTATAGTTGTATATGCAAATAAATGGATGTTCAATAGTTTATTTGCATGTGTGAGTATGTGTGTGAGTAACTTTTGGATGAGTGTCGATGTGTTACAGGATGTATAGGTGTATCACGTCATATGATGAGTGAGTATATGTATGAGTGACTACATAGAACTGTTGGTGAATTAGTGGATGTGTATATAAATGGTGGAATTTCTGAATTGGTTGTTGTAACTGGTTTGGGTTTTTTTGAAAATTTTTAGTTTCTATTTTTGAATATGTGTTTCAAGGGTTACAGTGAAAGGAGGTCTGTCACTCTTTCACAAGGATGGTGTCATCAGTGATGTCATGAGTGATGTCACTGACCATGTCATGAGTGATGTAATATGTGACGTCATCAGCAGTGCATTACACGCGCAAGTTATAGTGAGTCCAACTAACTATAACGTTGAATTTCAATGGTTTTATGTCAGTAAAATGTCCAGCTAACTATAACTGATGTGAAACCTATGGTTTTTTTAGTGAATTTAATAGGTTTTTTAAATGCTAATTCCTAACTATAACTGGTGTGAAACCTATGGTTTTTTCAGTGAATTTCATTGGTTTTTTAAATGCTAATTCCTAACTATAACTGGTCTGAAACCTATGGTTTTTTCAGTGAATTTCACAGGTTTTTTTAATGCTAATTCCTAACTATAAGTCTCACTTTATAAGTAAGACTGTTAGCGCTCTAGTTGTTTAAAACCCTCTGATACATTCTGTCATTGGGCTACAGTTGGGCTATTTTTGAGCTATATTTTTTTTTGTCTCTGGTGGCCATCTTTGGGCTACATTGGGCTACATTTGGCTACATTTGGGCTACATTTTTGTTTTAACATATATAAAGCCCAATGTAGCACAATACATATTTTTCCAAAGTTAATTTTCGTAAGAAGCACTTCAGAATAGGGCTACCTGTCCCTACAATTTTCCCATTTTTTTTTTTTTGGGAGCGCTCCCGATGCGCGCCCCGGGGAGCGCTCCGAAAAGCGTACTTCTATAAAGCGTCCCGAGGCGCGCTCCTGGAGCGTCCCGAGAGCGCCAATATCGCGAACGAAAACATGATTGTGACGTATCGCGTAGCCGCGTCCGCGTGATACGCACGGCGTAAGCGCACCCGGAAGCACTCGAGCGAATACGATCGCGCAACGTAGGCGTCTGACACTCTTACGCGGCGCGCCGCTGGCCGCGCCCCGCGGCGCGTCGCGTAAGCGCGTCGGGTCATGTGACCAGAAAATAACACTTTTCATTGGTTCAATAATTATTTTTTTCTAAATTTAGAGAAACCCACCCATTTCTCTCACTATTGATTTGCACTTGGAGAGAGCAAGAGGTGTTTTGTGATTTTTTAACTCATTACTTTCCTGATCTACAGCAATGGCTGCAAGGGAGTCATCCAGCAGTGATTCAGATGGATTTGTGCAAGAGGACCCTCCTCACCAGAAAACAAAGAACCACTTCATGTGGAAATTTTATGACATCCCTGAAGGACAAAAAAAAGTTAATGCAAGTAAAGTAACTTGTAAAATATGTGGAAGTATTTTATCCAGAGGCAATCCTCTAAAAAAATACAGCTTTGGAAATGCCAATTTAATTAGGCATGTCAAAAGAAGACACCCAAAAAATTATTCCAGGGAGAGTGTCAGGGAGCTGGCAGAGAAGGCACGAAGAGATGGCAGCAGCACCTCCACTGGTGGAGCAACACCTTCAGGTTCAACACGTGCAAGAATGGTCCCTAACATCCAGCCGGTTTTTGCAGGCATAACATTTTTATGCAAGGACTGTGACGAACTACTCTGTTATGGGGAGCAGAGCGTTGAACTCATTGCAATAAAGAAACAGGAACACCGATGCTCTCCCCGTCCCTAAATTTTCTCATTTTTTTGCTCCTGTTGAGCATTTTTTGAATCCCTGTTTTTGTTTTTCCCCTGTAAAAAATCCAAAAAATATATAAAATCGTTTCAAAAAGTATAAAAAAATATAAAACAACAAAAACAAAAAAAAAGTTATTTTCAGAACTACCTCCAATTTATAAAAAAATGCTATTTAAAAAAAAAAAAGTGTCATTCTTTTTCTCAATCGTACGCTCCCCAGTGCACGGACCGGGCGCTCCCCTGGCGCAAATGAAAAAAAAAAATTTTTTTTTGCCCTGTACGGCCCTTTTATGACCCCCAGATCAAACCTAGATCAAACCTAGGGGGTCAGGGGGGGGTGTACCCTGCCCCCTTTTTCTCATTTCCCCCTTTGATTTTTACCACCTCAATCCTACCGAGGTACAAGACGGCGGCCGCTGCGGACTGTTTCGAATGTTTACAGACACCCGAGAGCCAATCAGCTTTCCGTACGCAAGTCGAGTGGCGCGCTTTGAGCGCTCCCCGGTGCAGGTACCGGGGCGCGGCTCTAGATATATATATTTTTTTTAAACTAAATTACTCAAAATCCACTGGAGCACATATCCTGAGACATAGCAAAGGCACATCGGGCTACCAGTCCCTATAATTTTGCCAAATTAGGTGGAAATCCATTCAGTCGTTCGGGCTAAAAGTGAAATCGACCGCCCTATGGAAATTAACATGGGGAAAACGCGTTTTGGGACCCCCCTTTTATCTCGGCCCCCGCTTGACGCATCCCCCCCCAAACTTTCAGGGAAGGACCGGAGCTCCGCGAGGCCATGTTGAGGAAATTTTCAGGCAGATTCGTCAACCGGCGCCAAAGTTATTTCCAAATAGAATTTTGAGATTTAACTTTGAAAAAAATCCTAACTATAACTACCTACTGGCGACCGCCAGTAGGTTATATATATATAGGTCTGTGAGCAAGGGCGGATGCCCGAAACGCGTCAGATTTTGTTGGACTAGACTTTAATAAACCCTGTGCCTTCATTTACGTTTTGGATTCGTGTGGTCTTTCTGGGTCGATGAAATGCGGAGCCCTGAAATACTGCTGTTGCTGTATATATATATATATATATATATATATATATTTATATATCCAATAACCAAAGTTCCACTCGTGCAAACTAGCTCGCAGTTTGTACACAGCTAAACAATGCACGGACCAGATTTTCGCGGTGCTTTCAAGCTTCCTTTATTCACATGCCGGCATCATAACGTTTCGGCACACAGGAGCCTTGCTCACATGACAGCGACCATTAGTTAGGGTGGTTAATTTAAAGTGCAAGTGCTAGATTCTGATTGGGCTCTCGGTATAGAGCTAGAAAACAGACTCAAAAAAGGATCATAGTCAAATACATACTGATGACATATTCCATACGTAAAGTACACAAATATTGATCTGTAAAATACATTATTGATATCATCCGATACTTTATACATCTCAAATGATAAAATGTTTTATCAAATTTCATATATAGAGATTTTTCTAAAAATAACAGTAAATACATTATTTATATACAATTCAGATCATATGTGAATTCATTAGACTGATCAAATCTAATATATTGAATCTATAACAGACATAGAGCCCAATTCATTTGGTGTTTAAAATAAAAAAAGTGCTCATTCGTGATTCAAGAAAAAAAGTGCATAGTTCTTCAAAAATTTCATATGTAGAAGACATATAATATCATGTTGCCTTATCCTTACTACATCAACTGAGCGCAGTTGGTGAAGTACACAAGGTTCGGCCCAATAACATTATTGTACATGGTGATTATCCAAGCGATCCATTGATAAGAAAATAGTAATATCCAAGTGGCATAAGTACATATTAAAATATATATAATCCATACATTTGAAGTCCTTAGGGTATAGTCATGCCAGGGGAGTACCATATGTATCCCTCCATGAAAAAGCCTTGCACCGAATGCCAATGCAAAATATATTTAGAGTCATTTGTATAGTTTATATATTATGCATCTAATATTGTAGCGGAGGTTCATCATACTCATAAGAAATAGTTTTTAGACATCCATTACTGCTCAGATGTCCATCAGAATATCATCTGCGTTCACAAATCGTACTGTAGAAGAGACAAAATATATAACAGGCCCTTAATACTATCTTGTATGGCCCACCATGTTGCCAATATACATCGATTATAACCAGTCCATATATCAATATACAGAAGGAATATTTCTGTTAGGATTATGTTTCTAATAAGCCTTGAAATCATATATATATATATTTTTTATTTACAATTGTTAAAATTCATTGTACATTTAGGAAATAAATAAGATAATAAAATCTACTTCATCCTTTGGCTAAAAAAAAATATATATATATGACGATAATCTCTATCTGGATTCATCAAACCACAGTACTGTTTTATGGAACAAAAGATATTGCACATGTTATATGTCGATATTCTAATGTAGACATGTATATAAGTCCTCCGTTACATTTAGACCATTAGGGTGTTTGCTGTTCATTTGTAAGATATATCTTGTCTCTAATTTCCTTAGATTTGCCTCCTCTTCTACTTGGCATGATAGAGTCCACCACAAAATATTTTAGCTCTTTGTTGTCGCTATTGTGGTGGGTTCTAAAGTGTCGCGCCACAGGGTAAGTATTATCTTCTGATGTAATGGCTCTCAAGTGTTACAGGATTCTTTTGTGGACAGGCAACTTAGTACCGCCCACATATTGTAGTGGGCAAGGGCATTCTAGGATGTATATAGCAAAATCAGTCTTACAAGTTAAAGTTTTACTGGTTTTGTGTTGCCTGTCACTGAATCCATCCTGATAGCTAGTTCGATTGATCCCATGGATGCAGGCCTTACAGGACTTGCATTTGTGGAAACCCCCTCTAGTGTGGTACCACGATGTTTTTGCAAGTACTTCAGGTCCCGTGTCTACCAGTCTGCTCCTCATATTGGGGGCCCTACTGTAAGTTACAGAGGCTCGCTTTGGTAGAATATTACCAATGATGTTATCTTTTAATACAATAAGCCAATTATTGTTGATAATCTTTCTTGCTTCCTGATGTTGAGAGGAGAAGCCAGTAATAATCCTAAATGCTTCAGTTTTAGGATTCTTGGTGGTGTCTACTATACTGGCGACTGGCTCACTAATTGTCAGGGAATTAGATTTAGACAACATAGAGAGGCGTCCAAGGTCTTACTTTTTTGGATGGCTTCGTCTATGACTTTCTGAGAGTAGCCCCTGTCACGAAACCGATTGGAACTAGCCAATTGCGCTTCAGCTAAATCTTTCTCCGTGCTGCATAGTCTACGGAGTCGCAGCATTTCACCATAAGGAATACTCATGATGAGGTGGCGGGGGTCTGCACAGTCAGCATGGAGTGTTGTATTACCAGCTGTTTTTTTACGGTACAACTTAGTTTGTAATTTGTTACCTGTACATAAACTTAGGTGTCCAAAAAGGGAACCTGATGTTGACTGAGTTCCCCTGTAAAGTGTATATTTAAGGAATTGTTGTTCAGATGATTAATAAACAATAGTGCTTCTTCCTTACTCCCCCTCCACAAATAGATAATATTTATATATATATATATATTTTTTTTTTTGTAAGGCTGTAGTTCAGTGTTGTACTTGTGGTAGGATCTGTAAATGATACACTAGTAGACTTATTCTACATCTGATTGTGCAATTCAGAGAAGAAATATTTCAAATATGTGGAAGGCATACTACTGCAGAACCAGTGTCTGCATTTTACACTGCTATGCTGTGCTGCTATTTAGAATGCTTTGCAAAGTCTTCAGCTTTCAGTCAATTAAATATAAATTATGCATAGGTTAAGCTTACAGAGCAATATACCCAGTTTTATATGCACTTATCTATCTATTCACTGAGATACCTATTTAGAAAACTACAGACCCAGTAATACATCCAGTATGAAGGCTACATAGGTACTCTCATACCCATACTGCAACTCACATATGTATGTGTAAAAGGATACAGCCAGTAATACACTCACATACTGACAGAGGTACATACACACTCACTCACATACAGCTCTAATGAACAGTAATGGAGGCAGTTGACACACAGTTCAATAACTCCGTTATTCGCTGACAGAGCCAGTAAGAAATCTATGAAGTTCCTTACATACACATTGAGAGAGCTATACAGTAACTGATAGACCACAAATATATTTAAGTATGCACTGAGATCATCTTTGAGAAATGTACTGAAGTACTGACACTAACACGTCACTGATGGAGAGAAGGGGGCATTTAATCATGCTTAGGGTCTGCTTCTGTAGAGCCTGTACATATGTAGTTTTCTGGGTAGGACAATTTTGACATTCACAATACATTCCTAGGCCTTAAACTCCTTTTCAGCTACATATCACTCACCAAAAAGGCAGGATTTAGGTAGTCTATAGGCCAGGGAGCTATGAGTTTTAAACATGGTGTTTCAAGTTTGATGGAGTTACATATGCACTTGCAGACCTATATCTTCAGTTACAGAGGCTCTCATCTATCTAAGCACTCACTGAGATACCTATTTAGAAACCCACTGACTCAGTAGTGCATCCGGTGTGCAGGTTACATAGTTACTCTCCTACCAATACTGAAACTCACATACCTATGTGCAAAACGATAGAGCCAGTTACACCTAATCAGATACTGAAAGAGGCATTTAAACATTCACACACACACATATATCTCTTTTGTATCCAGCACTAATGGAGGCATTTGCAAACATAAGGCCTTATTTAGACTAGACTAGAGAGGAAATTCTTGCCTCCCTGGAGGCAATCTTACCTGCTAATACCCCGGGGCCGGACGGCATCCCAGGAGACCTTTTTCGCACAGATAGGGAGAATTGGGCATCTTACGAATTGGCACTATCCAATGACATCATTGGCGGGGGGACAAATCCAGAATCCTGGAAAGGGGCTGAATTAATTCCCATTTTCAAGTTAGGGTGATAGGGCCAACCCCTCCAACTACCGGCCAATCAGCTTGATCGATTGTGCCCAAAAAGTCTTCTGCCGTTCACTCCTAACCAAGATCCAGGAGTGGATGGAAGGGAATCACATCCTCTCTCCGCTCCAAGAAGGATTCCGACAGAAGACTTGCACAATCGATGAAGTTTTTCGCCTTTTCATGCTGTATTGGAAGGCAGTTTTGTTGGGGAAGGGGAGCCTATATATAGCCTTTATTGACATAAAATCAGCATTCGATCTTGTCCCCAGGGGAAAACTATGGTGGGTGCTTAGGAACTTGGGTATGGCCCCGGGAGTTCTGGCACTCATCATCAGGCTACTTGAAGAGAACTTTGCCTGGGTGAAATGGGGTGGCTAAGGACATGTCACTGATCTCATTAATCCCATTCAAAATATAGCTGGCTGAGCTTCTATCTGCTATCCAAGCAGATGCCCCCTCGCTAGCAAACCAAAAATTTGCCAATCTGTTATTTGCAGATGACACTCTTCTTGTTTCAAAAACTCCTGTGGGTCCACAAAAATATTGACCCAATTTAAGATATTTTTTGATGGGAGGGGCTTTGAAATTAACACCTCCAAATCTAAGTTAATGCTACTGAACCCCCATGAGACCTTTAAAGGAGATCAGTTTTTGGACAATGCTCACCTAGAGAGAGTGAGCTCCTTTGATTACCTGGGAATTAAACTATCAGAGTGTATGGCCTGGAAATCCCATCTTAATAATCTCTTCCTCAAATTTTGAGGAAGGAGAATTGCCTTTCCAATACTAAGCCAATATCACCCACATTGAAATTATATAGCTGTAAGTCTGTGGGTAGTGCCCTATATGGGGCTGAGCTGTGGGGTATAGTAAGTGCAAGTGAACTCTCAGCAAAGGAGAACAAGTTTCTTAGAAATTTGGTATTTCTCCCGCAAATTACCCCCTCTGCCCATTAAAGCTTGATCTGGGCATCAACCCCATCAGCGTCATAGCAAAACTTCGCCCCCTGCTAATTTGGCAGAGAAAGGTTACCACTCCTGAACTGGCACCTTATGACTCAGCTTTTAATGAGGTTAGCTCTCTGGACACCACAAACAAAATTGGTTGGATCAAACACGTCAAAAGACTCTTGGACAGCATTGGCCTGCCGGGGCCATAGTATTTGCTGCCCACCAACCTTCACCAGAAGCCAGATCAAATCATTATATTGGACATGGGTTTAGCAGACAGCACAGTGCAAAAGCAACCAAGGCAGACTAACTAGGCATGGGCGGAAAATCCGTTCCGCTCGCGGATTTTGCGGATTTTCGGGAAATCCGCAATCCGCGAGATTTGCGAATTTCCTGAAAAATCCGCAAATCCGCGAGCAGCGGATTTTGCTCGCACTGCTCGCACTGTTCGCGTGAGTTCGCGCCCCGCGAATAAGTGCGAAATTGCAGAAATACGATTTTAGCAAAACTGAAAGTAACTACTTACCAGGTTCAAAAGTTCAGGCTCATCATTAGTAGCCATTTCCTGTAGTGCTTCCTGAGGGGCCCCTCCAGAGTTCAGTTGCCAGTTGCAACTATTATGTGACCCTGCTCTGAACCTCAGAATAGTTACACATATGCCACAAAGGTCCTGAATTACAGCTAAGGGAGACAAGCAGGAGCCAGGCTGGAAGTTAAAATCCATTAATCAGCCCCTAATTCATTATTGTCAGTTGGGGCAGGGCAGGTGTTGTAACTAATTTTGCAACAATGAAAGCACTTAGCAAGTGCAAAAGATCACTAATCAGGGCGCACTAAGGAAGCAGGTGCCAGCTAAAAAAATATTCTGTGACACATTAATCAGCCCCAAATTAATTCAGGTCACTTGAGGCAGGGAAGGTGTGCTTTGCTTTGCCAAAAATAATGTACACTGGACAACCAGAGGGTGTGGTGATGAAACAGAGGGTGGCATGGGTGGGCCAGAGGGTGGCATGAGTAGTCAGAGAGTGGCAGTGGTGACAGAGAGTGGCAGTGATGAAGAAGAGTGTCCCAAACAGGTTGGACACGTAGAAACAACAAGTTCGCAAAACTTGCGACCCGACAGGTAAGTTCGCAAATTGCGAAATTGTAAAAACCCCTCGCGAACTGGCAGAAACACGGGCGAACACAAAAAAAAAAAAAAATCCGCAAATTCGCGGGAATTCGCGGATTTTGCGGATTGCGAGTTTGCAAATCCGCAAATTCGCGGATTGCCAATCCGCAAAATCCGCTCATGCTTAAGACTAACAGAATTTAGAGATCTGGAAACCTGCCACTCCCTTGCAAGTTATTTGGATATTATTAAGATGCCAGCTGATAGAAAACTCTATATCCAATTCAGACATGGTAGTTTGCTAATCAATGCTTTCACAAACTCTTTTCAGAATAATATAGCCCATCCCAAGGGCTGCCCGTGCCAAAACAAATCAATAGGTCATGTTCTTTTTTGTGCACAGCCTATGCGAAACACAGGGGAAAGTGGTTTGTCCCAGTTTGTAGGCAATTTGGGTCCCAAGATCACAGAGTGGCCCTGCACATATTGGGATCCGATTCATGACCCTTATTTGTCTGTGCAATTGTGAAATTTGTGGGCTCCTTCTGGGCGATCAGAAGGAGATTCGTAGAGCCATTGATGTGATGACTCGCTCTCATAAGACTAATTTCAGGGTGGCTAGTTGCGGGGGCGTTAGTGTGACCAGCGGCAAGATGGCTGCTTTTTAGAGCAGCTCTGCTGTCAAGCGGCAAGATCCGTACAGTATCCTGTGAAACGCTGCAGCTCTGCACCCACCGTAAATAAATCTAGACATCGGAGCATTGGGGGATGTCCGCTGGCCCATCGAGGATCTCGGCGGCCATTGGAAAGATTGACCTTTGGCGCTTGCAGCTGGTGGTCGCAGTGACCACAAAAGATGGCGATCGCCACCAGAGTGATGGTGTAATGGCGAAGCAATGGGGGCAGTGTGGTGCCTGAAAGGCTGAGATGGCATTAATAGCACCGTGGTGTGCTGCGGATTGACTCGAGTCACCTGTTGAGCACTGGAGCTGTGAGTGTGGGCTGCAGGGGCACTACTATTCTGGCAAGGTGCAAGATGGCAGCCGCCGGGGAACAGGTGCAGTGACGGCTCAGTGAGGCATGCTAGAGGCTGCTTGGAGCCATTACCGGCTGGGGTCCCTTTTTTCTGTGTCAGGGTGGCACCCTGGGGGACTGATAGTTCCTACTGGATTGAGGCTCGGGACAGGCGCCGTGACGGGAGTCACCCAGCGGGACGAGCAGTCATGAGGCGGATCTGAGCGGGGGGAGCACTGAGATGACCTAAGCTGCATGGTGCAGACTGAGCAGGGCTGCAGCCATAATCTTGGGGGCAACAGCGGGGTCCTGGCATGAAGATAATAATCGGGCAGAGATGCTTTGACAGAGTCCGCCTGACAAGTAGCTGGGTACAACAACTGGCAGAGGAGCATGTTGCATGAACAAGAATTGTCTGATGGACTGGAGGTACTCGAGTTGCTGGTGCAGAAGCGGTCCCGAACGACTGCGGTGAATGAATACCAGTTAAATAAGGGCCACATTAACAAAAGACACCACGCTGGCTTGGGCTGTCTGAATATGACAACTGGAGGCCTGTGGCGATGGTAAGCAATGGGTGGCCCTAGCCAATCAGCAGAATGTCTGCGAGTGGAGAGTGCTGGTGGTAGTGACGGTGCTACCAAATCAGGCTTGCTAGAGGCTGTGCTGGTGGGAGCAGTGACCTCAGGGGGACATAGACCAGCAAGCAACACCATTAAGGATTAGAGGTAGGCTGCTGCACTGAGTACATTTTTCGATCCAAGATGGGGAAAACAGATAAACAACTGTCGTGCCTAACCTTCGAATCTATGAAGCCGTTCAAGTGTCAGCATCAGGCTGCATCAGATTCAGAGCAGGAACTTCCAGATAAAACTCCTACCGCTCTGGAGACGACATAAATGGCGATGCAAACCAGCTTGCAATCAATGGATGGCAAAATCCATGCCCTAAGCATGCGCATTGACCAGTTTGCCACTAGGCTGGATAAGCAGAGGGCATGAATAGGTGAGGCAGAACTGTGGATATCCACAGCAGAAGACAATCTGAAGTCTGTTGCCTCAAAGAGCCTGGACATGGAGAAAGTTCTTGCGGTGATTGAAGCAAAGAATGAAGATCTTGAAGCAAGATCTCGTCGTAATAATCTCCGCATGTGGGCAAAATGGAGGTCTATATCGAAAAAATTATCTCAGAGATAATCGGTCCAGAGAACCTCTCCAAGGTAATGCTGGTGGAGTGGGCGCACAGATCACTGGTAGCGCGCTCAGTCCCGGGGGCCCTGCCACAGCCTGTGATTGCCCGTCTTCTTAACTATTGAAATAGGGACACAATAGTCTGCATGGCAAGAGAGAAATAGAAAAATACATATGAAGGAAATGCAATTGAGTTTTACCCTGACTTCACGGCTACAGTCCAAGCGGCAAGGCGGGAATTCATCCCTGTAAAAAAAAACTGCAAGTCGAGAAGATTCCCTACGCAATGTTATATCTGGCCTGCCTATGAGTGGAGTTAGATGACAAGCAGAAGCTTTTCATGAATCCGAAGAGTGCTATGGATTTTGTTAAAAACGTGGCAGAAGAATTGTAAATCTTTAGAAGCTTCAATGTCGGATGTTGAGTGATTTATTGTGTAAGCAAGGGTGGATAAGAAAGAAGGTGGAATGTTGACATTACTGGAAACATTGACCTGAATATATGTTGTTGTTTTTAAGCTAGGGCTATTTGTAATTCGCTTAGCAGCACACATTACAGGTACTGTGTGAGGCAAAAGCTGAGTTAAATGCTGACTGTCTTTTCACCAGATAGGGCCCCCGCCTTTCCTTACTGTTCAGTTATGTTGTTGCCCCCGAAGGACCTCTTCGCCAAAGCGCCGGGCCACTCCTCTTGGAGTAGCTGTTGCGCTATAGAAGAACGTGTTAACATAACATAACGTGTTAACATAACTGTCGACCTGCTCAGGTCTAAGTCTAAACTGATTTGTTATTAAATTGTCCTCAATGCTGGCGGGGTCTGTTGGAAATCTCGCAAATGTGGGTGCAGATTGTGGTGTTATGTGCAAGCTCGGCCACCTCTCTTTATCAACATGGAGGAATTGCCCGGAGCCCGCGACCCCCCCAATTGGGTGCACCCCTAATGTATATTCAGGTTTGTTGTGTAGGGTATGGCTTTGGCCAGTTGGGGAGGCTGAAGTGGGCGGGGGTGAAGTGGAGGGGTTTGTTTGTGTTGAAACCACAGTACATGTAATTTCTAAGTCTGAATGCTGGTCTGGTCAGCTGGGAGAAGCAGATAAGCTGTTGTGCTATACAGGACAATGCTATGCATGATATTGAAGGGCGGAGTACTTAAGATGACATGGAACGTAGGGGGCCTCAACAATCCAAGGTAGATAAGGCAGGTCTTTGAATATCTAGACTGGCATGCTATAAACGTTAATTTTTTGCAGGAGACTCATTTGACCAAACACACTGAATCTAATGTGGGTAAAAGATGGGTGGACAAGGTCGTGGCCTCGTACTACTCAGCATACTCCAGAGAGGTTATGATTTTAGTTAAAACAGGTACTCCGTTTAGGGCGATTCACACTGAAAGCGATGAGCAAGGCAGGGTTGTCATGGTGCAGGGCTCTCTCGGAGGGTCATTAATTGCTTTGGTTATCAGTTACGGGCCAAATGTGGATGATCCGGCTTATTATAGTGATGTGTGAAGATGTTTGCATGCATTGGGTCCATCGCAAATCATTTGGGGAGGGTATTTGAATATCTAACTGGTTCCAGGGATGGACAGATTGGCAGCTACTGTCTGGCATCGCAGGCTCACTGCAAGCACAGTAAAAGAGATCATGAATGCAGAGGGACAGATTGACGCTTCTAAGGTGAGGAATCCAGGGATAAAAGAGGGTACTTTCCTATCCGCTTTACACAACTCCTGGTCCAGATTGGACTAGTGGTTGATATCTGACACAGTTGGTTCCTGGGTAGAGAATGTGGCACATTTACTGAAAATGTTATCTTATCATGCGCCGGTGATGTTGGCGTTGGCTGTACCAACACATATTAGGCCTCCTTTCCAATGGCGCTTGCAACCTGAGGCCCTGACTGACCAGGTTTTCCGCACCACGGTCGGTTCTGTCATCCCAATTTTTTTTTAAACAGAATGCATGGACGGTTGACAACTCTGGGACTCTATGAGAGGCTTTTCAAGTCACAATAAGGGGCGAGTGCATGGGGGTACAAGCCTGTGTCTTGAGATCCCCGTGTAACAGGATTCAGAACATTGAGGGGAAATTGCTGTCTCTAGAGTGATAATATACTAGTACACCAGAGCCAGAGCTTCTAGCAAAAATAAGGGAATGCAATACAGAATATGGAGAATTAGCTGATCAGGAGGTACGCTTCAGATCCTGACGCTGCAAATCCAGAGCCTATGGGGAAGAGTAGGGCGCATCTTAGCAGCTAAGCTAGCCGGGCATAAAGAGCAGGACCACATAATTGAAATTCTGGACCCAAATTCGACACCATGCTACACCACGCCAGAGATAGTGTTGGTCTTTGCAGATTTCTACACGGATCTGTCTAGGCAATGCCCTGAGGCTGAGCCAGATGAGTTCGCTAGGTATATAGAGGATATTGCTCTGGGGTGGCTATCATCAGGTCAGAGGGAGTATTTGCTCCAGTTGTTGACAATTGATAATGTTAAGGAAGGTATACAGAAATTGCCGATGGGCAAAGTGGCTGGTACTGATGGCCTGACCAGTGAATTTGATAACACTTACATGGATCAACTGGCCCCGGTACTGGTAGAGGTGCATGCAGAGGTTTATGATAGTGGCGTCTTGCCTCCCACTCTACACGAGCGCTGATTACGATGTTGTTAAAGCCCAACACGGACCCAAATAAATGTGAATTGTATCGTCCGTTGCCCTTAATGAAAATTGATGTTAAAATACTAGCAAAAAATAATTGTGATGAGGCTTCAACCATTGGTGCCAGCTTTAGTGTTGGCAGATCAGTCTGGGTTTGTTCAGGAGAGATCCAAAACGCATAATCTTAGAACACTGTTTGCTGTTCTACATTATTTGGATCATGGGATAAAGGCAGCAGCGGTATTCTTGGATGACACAAAAGCCTTCAACTCTATAAATTAGGGAAACATGTTCATGGTGCTAGGTATGTTGGGGCTACCTCCTGAGTTTGTGCAATAGATTAGAGTGATGTACAGCAAACCGTCGGCTAGACTTAAGGCTAATGATTGGGTGTCTAATTCAATTTGGATCAAAAGAGGTACTAGACAAGGGTGCCTACTGTCACATATGTTCTTCTCCCTTGTTCTCGAACCTTTAGCATGTAAACTTAGGCAGAAGCATAAGTATGCAGTGCAGGGGTTTCGGAAGAGACTGTTGGCCATATCATTGTATGCCGATGATATGGTATTGTATGTCCGAGAGCTAGAGGTACATCTTGTGCCATTCACATGGAGTATGTTAAGTTTGGAGGCTTTTTTCGGGATTGAATATAAACTGGAGTAAATCTATAATAATGCCCCTGACACAGAGTACCATAGCACAAGTTGGAATTTTCCTTGCAGTGGGCTCAGGATGCTGTTAAATATTTATGCGTGTGAGTTCACAGAGACCCAGATGTGGTGGTCCAGATGAATTATGGCTGGGCATTGTCGACACTGACGGAAAGGGTGGCCAGTTGTTTGAGGTTACCGCTATTCTTGACGGATTGTATTGCTGTGATTAAGATGAATATTCTACCAACATTTTTGTATCTCTTTGTCCATATTCCCATCGTCTTAAACAAATAATTTTTTTAAGCTTTGCAGTCGTGTATATTGACTATGAAATGAGCTGATAAGCAGTTGCGCTGCAGTTGGAGTGTCATGGTGCAACCAAATGAGAGGCGAGGTTTTGATGCACCGGATTTGAGGCTATATTACCTGTGCGCACAGGCTCAGTTTGCTCACTATTGGCAATTTCTGCAGAGTTTCTAGCTGCACCTGGCGGTGGAGGCAGATGATGCCCACCCAATTCCACTTACAGCTGTGCTGCATGACAGTCAGCCACTAAACTCTAGAGTGCATAATAATACAGTGACTAATTCCACTTGTGCGAGGAGGGGGTTACAGAGCAGAGCGGGTAGGGCATACCTGTATGCACCAGCATTATTTATAAACCCGCACACAGGTATCTCTGTTACCCAGGAGCAGAGGACATTAGCTCTTTTGAGAGAGGCGGGAATAATTACACTGGGAGATATGTATTGTGGGGGATCTTTTGTCACTCTGGAATATCTTAAGGCAAAGACAGCCTACACTGCTTTGCTTGGGTTTACATTCATGAGGTTAAATGTGGCTGTGAGGGCTGAATATCCTGAGCAGCTGCAGATTTTGAAAGCCCTTCAGATGCTCCTGACTAGTAAAGACAGAAGGGGCTTGATAACTAGGCTATATAGGGCCTCCCTAGTGGAGAATCAGATGAACATCTCTAAGGCATATGAAAACTGGGTAATGCAATTGGAGGACCCATTATCGTGGGAGGACTGGACAGCTTGTTGCGCACTGATGAGGCGACTCACTGCGAATTGTAATCTTTGGATTATTCAATTCATGTTTTTACACCAAATGTACTATAAGTCTGTATGATTGCATAGCTATGGGTTGCGGGAGGACTCACAATGTGCGAGATGTGGGGTGGAAGGCGCAGACTTTTGACATTTACCCTGGGAGTGTGCCCATGTGTCACAGTACTGCGGCAGTGTTACACAACACCTCAAAATGTTTTTAATGGAGCCGATAGCTTGTACCCGGCAGGTGTTCCTTCTGGATGTCTGTACAGCACTAAAGGCATGTAATCGTAGGTTGGCGGCTATCTCTCTGCTGCTGGCAAAAAGGGTGATGGCCAAATGCTGGGGAGGGAAGGCCTCGCCTACACCTCATGGTTTAAAGACATTGCATATTGTAAGGAGCAATTAAACATATATGCCGAGGATCTGCCTGTAGCTTCCAGATTAAAGGATATCTAGAGCCCTGTTGTGGTGTATCTTACAGAACACCCTGATGTGGGAAAAAAAGATATCATATAGTTACATGTGCGGATGCGGAAATTACAGCGACCAAAGCCTTTGTAGCCGAAATGGGTTAAATATCCTAATGGGACTAGCTTTTATGAGTGGACATGTATACTATGTGCTATGGTAATGTTACTGTGTAGTATGGCTATGACTGTTCTTGATGTCGATACTTCCTGAGAAAATGTTTCGAGGTTGTACACAAATTACGAGTGTAATCTGTTGGAGTATGGTAACAAATCTCAATAAACAAATAAAAAATAAAAAATAAAACTAATTGCCACAATTGCTACTCTTTTTAGATGTAAATACATGTTTTCTCTCCTAACACCGACAATTTTTAATCTTGAACTCTTGATCTCATGTAAACATTGAAGCTTTTCAGGTAATCTTATGAATTTTTTTACTTCATGTCTTGGAATTTTAACTCAGGATATGATCACTGTACAAAATGTTATGAGCGCATTTGCACTTTATGGGTCTCAGTTACTTCGTACTGTATCCTCTGGCTTGTCTGCAGCACCAGAAGTCATGAATTATACGCTAATTCTTGTTTAGGTATCCTGTGTATGCTGTTGATGTCCTGTCAACTTTTTAATTTTTTATAATTGAATCTCTTTTAAAGTTTATTTGTATGCTGTTCTAAATCAGAAAGTATGATGTCCGTTCTGATTGTTATATATTTTGGGGTATTTTTACGAAATACAGATTTTTGACAGAGGCATTGCAACACTTTTGCGCCGCTGTTGCATTGCTTTTTGTTTGCAAAAAATGTGTCATGTTGCGCCCTATTTACAAAGTAACGCATCTAAGCAGATGCGTCACTTTGTAAAGCCCTGCACTACATTATACCTGCTTCAGTTATGATGTATGGAGGTTGGGCGTTCCCACATACAAAGCCTCATAGAAGTGGCGCAGTGAAATCTATCAGATTTAACTGCACCACTTCTAGGACACCAATGCTTCAAAATCTTACGCCTGCTGACACAGGCCCTTTCACATGGTGCTTGCCCCATGTAAAAGAACTCATTGCTGGAGTTGCGTCACTTTTGTGACACACTCCAACAATGTGTCATTACTGCACCTACAGATACATCCGAAATGGTGCACAGACATAATATCGACTCCAAAATATCGACTGGACATAATATCGACTTTTAAATATCGACTGGACAAAATATCGACAGGACAGAATATAGATGACCAAAATATCGTTTTTAAGGTAAGTGATATAATATCGACTGTTAAAAATATAGATAGTAAAAAATATCGAATTTTTAATAATATCTAATTTTTTTAGTGCATTTTTATGGTATAATATGTGTGAAAAGTGTGTAATTATGTTATAATTAATTATTATTAATGATTTTAGTTTTTATAATCATTGCGTAATTTAATTCTGTAGCGGGTTGTGGGTTTATAGGGGAATAGGGTGGGAAGTATTTTAATTATAATTAATTAAATATGTAAATTTATTAATTGATAGTAAATTTAAATTAATAATTAATTAATTTATAATAGTTAATTAATGAAATTTTAATTGGTAATTAATTTTAATTAATTGATTAATTGGTAATTATGTAAATTCTACTAAATTATTTTTGTAGTGGGTTGTGAGTTTATAGGGGAATTGGGTGGGAAGTCATTAAATTATAAATAATTAATTAATTACATTTATTTATATTTATTTAATTTCAAATAATTGTTAAAAACTTTTTCATTATTAAATAATTAATAGTAAATAATGTTATTAATTAGTATTAATAGGTGATCAATAGAAATAATTATTGTTAATTAGTAATTATAATATATTAATTATTAAATTGTATACAAATAATAATTATTTGTAATTAATTATTAATAGATATTCAATAATACATTTTATAATTATTTATGAAGTATTAATGTTGTATTCTCTGGAGTGGGAATAGTAATTTAAACCCCTACGCTATCCAACACTTTCCCTACTGTTGCACCCACTGGAGTGGGAATAGTAATTTTAACCCCTACGCTATCCAACGCTTTCCCTACTTTTGCACCCACTGGAGTGGGAATAGTAATTTTTACCCCTACGCTATCCAACGCTTTCCCTACTGTTGCACCCACTGGAGTGGGAATAGTAATTTTAACCCCTACGCTATCCAACACTTTCCCTACTGTTGCACCCACTGGAGTGGGAATAGTAATTTTAACCCCTACGCTATCCAACGCTTTCCCTACTGTTGCACCCACTGGAGTGGGAATAGTAATTGTTACCCCTACGCTATCCAACGCTTTCCCTACTGTTGCACTCTTTGGAGTGGGAATAGTAATTTTAACCCCTACGCTATCCAACGCTTTCCCTACTGTTGCACCCACTGGAGTGGGAATAGTATATTTTTACCCCTACGCTATCCAACGCTTTCCCTACTGTTGCATTCTTTGGAGTGGGAATAGTAATTTTAACCCCTACGCTATCCAACGCTTTCCCTACTGTTGCACCCACTGGAGTGGGAATAGTAATTTAAACCCCTACGCTATCCAACCCTTTCCCTACTGTTGCACTCACTGGAGTGGGAATAGAAATTTTAACCCTTACGCTATCCAACGCTTTCCCTACTGTTGCACCCACTGGAGTGGGAATAGTAATTTTAACCCCTACGCTATCCAATGCTTTCCCTACGCTTGCACTCTTTGGAGTGGGAATAGTATTTTTTACACTTCTGCTATCGTACGGTAATATAATAGTATATTATTTAATTATAGTATGTTACTATATATATATGTTTTAACAAATATGATAGTAAAAATTTATTTTTATTAATTTCATTTATTATTTAATTATTATAAGTTAATTTAAGTATTTTTAAGTAATTTTAGTAACTAAATTTTAATATTAATTTAATTTAACACTGTTTTTAATAAAGTCGATATTTTTTAAAACTATATTATTGTAAACGATATTTTGTACTCAATATTTTTGTACTTACCTGTTTGTAGATACAAACTCGATATTTTGTCTGTCGATATTTTGTCCACAATATTTTTGCAAGTCGATATTTTGTCCCTCGATATTATATCAGTGATCCATCAGAAATACTGATGTATCTGTGACTCCTTACGACATGGACATTAAATACGATGCATCAATCAAGACGCAAGGAGGGGGCAGTAAAAACTGTTGCATCGCCGTTTTCATGTACCGATGCAACAGTTTTTTCATAAATGAGGACCACAGTTAAATATCCTACTTCTTACTGACACAGTCAAGAAACAATCCATGCAGCCCCTTACATACACATTCAGAGATCCATAAATTAACAAAGAGACTCAGACAGATACCAACATAATGACTTACATATTCAATGACACACCCCCATAGGGACTGGGACACTCATTTGGGTATATTGTGAAGAACTGAGGCTTATAAATCAATCATGGAGACAAGTAGGTGTTTAAACATGTCTCAAGCTTGTTATTGTACAGCTTGTGTATGCAGTTTGTCTGCTAGGCTGACTTCAGATTCAAGACATGTTGCTAAGCCTTAAACTCCTATTCTACTATATATAACTTACCCCTAACGCAGACTGTAGGTAGGACATAGGATAGGGAGTTATGACCTTAAAAGATAACAAATGGTGTTTTAAGTTGAATTCAGTAACATGTGCACTTGCAGACTGATATGTGCACTTATAGAGACACTCTCCAACCCATACTTCATCCCACATACCAATGCATAAAGGATACAGCTAGTAATGCACCAAGTAAAGGAAGTGATAGAGAGACACTTAAATACACCAAAACTTACTAGCCCAGCCACTAAGCAATCCATGGAGTCCATCACATGCATATTAAGTGACCACCGAATCACTAAGTGAGCTATTATATAGTGTTATAAGTATTTGTTTAGGAAATTAATTGGTTATTGTTGGAACTGGGGTCACCAGCTCCCAGAGGGTAGCATGGCACGAGCGGGTAGGCATCCGAAAGCTTCTGTGTAAAGCGGCCATACAGCACATGCAACCACTGAGACAGTAAAAAGTGGGCACGCAATGAGTGACGCCACTGCAGTTAGTTTGTATAAAAATTAAATAACTTTTATATGTTGAGCAGAGTCAGGGTAATCAAGAATTCACAGTATTATTACCTTATTAGCTTTCCTTTCAAATACATGTATTTCAACACTTGGCAATAAATACTAGGTGAATAAATATTAAATATTAGATAAATACTGAATCTGAAATAATATCAAGTAATAGATAACCACAGGCCTGACCGTGGCCTTGCTTCTTGTCAGCCCCTGTAAGAAACACAACACAAAGGCAAACAAATGGCATTGCATCATATTAGTACTGTAGGCATATTACCCACTTCTCACCAATCAAGGATGAGCGTTCTACAGCAGAAAAACATGTTATAAATAACTGTAGGCTTCCGGTAAATGCGGCACTAAAGGGGAGAAAACATGTCATCAAGGTTAAACAACCCCTTGTGCAGGATTAATCATCTCCTTAAGCATTCTAAAACAAGGCACCCAGCAAGGGTGAACATCTCCTTATGCTAGTAACCACTTTTCTGAACAGGATTAAACATTTACTAGCAGTTAAACCTTTCATAAGGCCTAGGCTGAACAGGACACTAGGCGGAATATGGATAATCCCAAGATTTGGGTCTAGTACTCGCTATCACTCTTCATCGGGGAACAGTAGGATTTCCATTACAGCCCCTAAACAGGGGGGGGTTACACTATTAGGAATTGAGGCCTATAAACTATGGGCCTTGGGACCTCTAAAACAGTCCAATACCAGGTTAACCACCTCCTTGATCTAATAGGGACCTTTCATTAGGAATTATCCTGTTCGCAGGGGAGAACAACATTTCATGTAAAGCCATTCATATTCTTTATAGCAATAACTTATTACAATAAAGATTAAAACATTGCATTACCCAGCATTGAACATTTCCTGGAGTTATACTTAGGGAACATTGCACTTGGCATATAACCCTTCCCTATGCATAGATAAAACAGTTCCCTGTGGACCAGGCAACAACTCATTAAAGTTTGGATAACAATTCATTAGACAAGGGCAACCAGGCAATTAACTACCAGTTGCCCTAAGAAAGAATAACCATTCCATTTCAACAGGGATTCATATCTAATTCTGTCAGGTAAGTATAAAACCTTTCATTAGATGTAAAGCATTTAATTAGACACTAAATACCATCACATAACCTGATGCCTGAATACGTAGTGCATTTCCCCCCTTAATCAGGCCTGACATTTCATTGAGCAAGAATAAAACCTCTCATCTGGCAAGAATATATTTCCTCAGGTGAGAATAAACATTTCAAAGCTCAGGAATATCCATATCATTAAAAGGTCCGGCATCATCACATTAGGTAAAGCTACCCCATCATTATAAAATGGCAGGCATTTAGTTAACTTTTCCTTCAGCAGGGGGTAACCATTCATCAGGCCGGGGTCAGGTTTCATGAATAACCCGGCAACCTCTTCAGATAATACTGGCCTTCTGCCCAGTTCAGAAGCCTGGTGGGCACAACGGGGTCCAACACAGTCTCCCCTGGGGGTGGGGCAGACAAAGGCCTTCCGCCCGCCCCCCCTCCGGGATATTACCTCAGCTGTCGGCCCTCCTGGGCCCCTGTGATGGCTTCTGGTGGGGTTTGAGGGCTCTGGCTCCTCTTGGAGCCCTGGTGGCGCTGTCCGGGAAAGCGGGGTGGGGGGGCTCTCCCTCCACCGTGAGCCCCTCCGATATGCCCCGCGCTTCAGTGGAACCGGTCCCGGCTCCTCAGGCCTCGGGACCGGTCAGGGACACCGCAAGCAACAGCGGAAGCAGAATGGGCCCGGCCTCTCTCTCGGCCTTACTCGGGCCTCAGAACGCACCACTGGAGGCGGAGAGAAGGTGCGCCCGCGGCCGCCAATAGCAGCGCGGCCCGTGGGGGAACTAGAGGCGGGGCGTGGCCTCTGATGCGGCGCCCCCCCCTCATCACGTGAGTAGGGTGAGCGGTGGCTTCAAGGCCTACGCGGCCTTCTGACGGGATGCGGCGGCCCTCTCCTGACTCCGAGGGCCGCCGAGGACACTCCTCACTCTTCAGCTTGGCTGCGGCGGTGAGAGCGGCTCCAGGGTGAGCCGAGGAACAGCATCTTTTCCGCCCACTTCCTCCGGACGTGGCACGGCCCACATCACATGGCCGTGGCCCTCTCCTCACACCGGGGGCCGCCGAGGGGTTAGATGACAGCACAGAGGCTCCCGCGATGTAGCGGTAGGTCAAGCAGTGCTTTTGGTCCCAGCGCTGAGGGGAGCAAGTACAGCACTCGAGGGCACAGCGCGCAGAGGCTTCGGCGCTTAGCAATTAAGGCGCTAGGAAGGCCACAGCAATTCTTGGCACCTGAGGGATATAGCGCTCCTCAGGGCACAGCCATTCCAACAGTTTACAGCGCTGGGCAGTTTCAGCAATAGCGCTTAGGGCAGTGAACTGGGTACAGCGCTTCACAGCCACAGTCTCTATTTGTAGCGCTCTGTGGAAAAAGGACAGCGCTTCTCAGCAGGTTCCACAGGACAGTTCACACAACAGTGGCAAACCAGAGTAAGGGATCCCAGGTGGCGTCAGGGGGTGCGGGGAGCGACACAGCTCCAATTCCTAGTTGATTTCTTAATAGTCCTGTGGTGATTTGGTTTCTTCTTGGCGCAGCTGTTTCTTGCGCCCTTGTAACTTTCAGTCTCTTGGTTCCTTGAAGGGGGGGGAATGTTGAAGTTGATGGTTGATACCAAGTCTCCTCCGCCAGTTCCCTTCAAGCAGACCTGGGGTTCCCCTTCCGCCGGGACAGGTCAGGGGGGGCAAATTCAGGATCCCTCAACACTTGATAGGCAGCGCCTAGGCTCTGCCTCTACCAGTGTCATAGGTCCCTGTCTAGGCCCCTCTGCCTAATGCTCCTGCGTAGGTTCTCCCCCAGGTCTGTGCTCCCTCAGTCTGACAGGAAAGTTTCCCTCCCTTTCCTTTTATAGTGCCAGTTGACAGTTGGTAGTGGCAGTTGGTGTCACCTCACCTGTTCCAGAAGGTTCCAGGAGGTTCTTATAGGTTCCACCATTCTGGCTATGGGCAGGCTGGCAGGCTAGTATAGATACATTGTCTGAGGGTTCTAGCCAGCTCCTGGACTACTAGAATGCACCCACAAAGACCGTGCTGCAGTAGCAGGGGTCAGTGGCAGCCATGTTAGGGAAAGAGAGCACCTGCACCTTAACATTAGTTTAACATTACACAGGGCTTTCTCCATTACACAAGGCCTATACACTTTTGTTACTATGGGGGACATCCTAAATTAAAGAAATAAAAAGCGAAAAATTCTGGGGAAAGGGCCAAGTCCTACAGTTATGTAACTTTATAATATATTATTAAAAGCTAAATGTATTTTTCCTTTTTTAATTGCAGAGTTTTTTGTCTACTTAAAGCCAGTTACCTAGAATACCAAATAAAACACAAAGAAGAAGTAAACAGAAGAAAATATATTATCTATTTACAATACTGAACAAAAAGGGACAGATTGTGGACAATGTGGATAAAGAGAAAAGAGCGGCTGGTAAGAAAAGTAAGAAGTTTCTTAAAATAGTATGTGGAAAAGTAGGAACTAAGCAAAAGCAAGTAAACAAAACGGGAAGTCTCAAATCAGCTAACAATGGGAAAAAAGTAAGTAACAGCAAGACTAATAAATCGTCTAAGAAAGGAAATACTTAAACAAGTAGACAGAGACAGTCTAAATAAATTGGAGTCAGAATGTTCTGTAGTAGGGTAACTCAGAATCTAATACAAACTCCGAAACAGTCTAAAAGTAGGCCTGGGTGGAGTTAGTGGATTTCTGCTATTCACAAATCTGTGATGTGACCCAAAAACCGTGCCGCGCTATATGGAGTTCTTCAAGTGGCAAATGCGCGTTACATCGTGCCATTCATGCTGATTTTTAGTGCCCGGTGTTTTTCCTGCACTGTAAAATCAGCACGAATTGCACAATGTGCAGTGCATGTGGGCTGTGCTTCTTTCTGCCACTTGAGTAGATGTTCTACTTATGTTACAGGTTCCTCACTGTGAACTGAAGGTTTCTCAACGCAAGCGGTCATGACCATCCGTGACCAACCATATTGAGAAATCTCGCCGGGAGGTGGTCTGCAGTAAGATTTTCTTTGCTTGTTCTCGCCAAGTAGGAAAAACTCTGCAAACTCCAGGAGCACCCAGGTCTATATAAAAGAATGAAAGAAGCAGTGAAATAAAAGGAATGTATTGAGGCTGTAGTTGCTAAAGCATTTCCTATGAAGAGGAAGCTATTTATTTTGATTCTGAGGAGAAAGAGAATACTGAATAAACCAGTGTTGTCTATGAAACGAAGAAGATAAAGGAAAAGAGTAGTGAATAGAAATAATTTCTGTAAAATTTTTAGTGCTGAATGGATGTACACTTCCAGAACTACATTAATGAATTCTGTAAATCAATCATTTTCTTTTTCAACTGGTTTTGGAGTGATAGGTGTCTAGATGTATCAAGATACATCTAGTTCTACAAACATATTTCTTTGACATAATCGTGCAGAGGATCTTCATGTATAAAATGCCGTAGATGTCCCTTCCCAACAGTTTCCTTAACCAGGTAGTGATGCTAGAAAAGTCCCATGCAATTGATTGTTGCTTTTAAGAAGTCTGGCAGCTGATTCAAACTCACCCATACTGGTATAAACATATCCAATTATCTATACATCCACTCATGTACCTACTCACTCCCTGATATAGGTACTTACACAACCACTGAACACACACAGGTACTCCTACATCATCTTCACTCACTCATAAAGGAATTAAACACAGTTATTCGTAGATACAGGCACTCTTACAAATTCATTCTTGCATACACCACTCACTTGTCCACCCCTTCTCCTATACAGCCAATGACAGATGCATTCATTCACTGATACAGGTACTCTGCAACATATTCAGTCCACCATGCAGCCACTCACATTCCCTGTTAGTAACTCATGCAACCAGTAATACACCCAATCACTCAGCCAAGCAGCCACTTAAACACCCTTGCTCATTCATGTAGGTACTCATGCACACACTATTTATCCATACACCCACTCATGCAACATGCTATTCACTCATACAACCACTAACACACCCACTTACTCACCCATACACCCTATCACTCATCTATATACAAGTCATGCAACCACTCACTCACACATACACCCACTCACACAGCTACTCACTCATCCATAGATTCACTCACACACTCACTTCCTCATATAGCAGTCATGCACCCTCTCACTCACTCTTATAGGCACTCATGCACCCATTATTTATCCATAAAGCCACTCATGCAACCTGTCAATCACTCAAAGAACCACTAACACATTCACTTACTCACCCATAATGCCACTTAACATCTCTCACTCAGGTATACAGCCACTCATTCAGCTACTCACTGACCCATAGAGTTACTCACACACATACACACTTAATCATGCAGACAGTTATGTATCCACTCACTCAGCAATGCAGTCACTCATGCATCCTCTCACTCACACAACCATGCATGCAGGCACACTCTCAACCATACTTGCACTGATATACAATCTCAAACACCCATATATCCACACACACACTAACTCATCGACTCTTACAACTACTCATCCACCCTCTCACTTACTCATATAGCTACTGATACAGCCTCTCACTCACATGCACTGACACATGCACTCATTCACCCATATCCGATACTCATACACTCACTCAGCCATCCATACAGGTACCAACAGACCCACTCAGCCACCCATACAGACAGTCATGCACCCTTTCACTCACCCATACAGCTACTCAAACACCCACATACTGATTGATGCATGCACTCACACAGACACTCACCTAACCATAAATCATTCATGCATCTAGTCACACACCTATATAACCATTTTCAGATGTACTCACTTATGCGTACAGCCACTCATCAATGCACTCATTCACATATTGAATCACTTACAGAACCATGCACTCATTTAAACACTCAGTAACATACTAATAGACTTAACAAGACACATTCACACTGTTAGAAACATTCATTTAACATATATATTTCTTTCTTAAACTGGTGTGGGTGGTTCTAACATGAACCGTTTACATTTTTTTGTTTGATTTTTAGGGATTTTGTTTTGCAATTTTATATTTTTTGCTGTTTTTTTGGTTTCTGGAGAAAAAAACGTAGGGCACAAAACAGAGAGTTCTCTACTACTTGTAAACAAATTACCAGTAATGTGCATTATTAATTTGTACAAGAATAGGCACAGCTTGTTTACCTACACTAAGGATAACTATGCATTTTGGGCAAAAATGCCAACTTTGCCAAATTCTGGGATGTTATTCGAATGCACAAAATTTGACCAGCAGCAGATGATGTTCCTGCATCTCCTTCTTCACCAGCAGAACTTCCTTCCTGATTTTTCGGTCATTACTTTTTGGCTCATGCCAGACATGTTCCGTGGATGGTACATAAATGCTAGTTCAAAGGTTATAGGGACGTTTTAGTTAGGAAATAGATTTTTTCTAAACCTTAGAAATTCACAAAAAAAAATGGATGTTATATTTAGGCATCCATTTCACTCGTACAAAACCATATAAAATTATCAGTTACAGTTATGTGAGCAAACTATAACTTATGCTCCCTCAGGCACTGTTTATGACCTCATATATTACATCCCTCATGACATAGTCAGTGAAATCACTAATGACACTACTGATGACATCTCAAATCACATCACATATTTATTTATTTATTTATTTTAAAAGGTTTTATATAGCGCTGGCTGGACCCAAGAGTATCAGAGCGTTTTACAGGATAGGTTAAACAAAAGACATGTCCAACTAAGTACAGTTGCTGAAACAAGGTACAGTTGTTAAAATAAGGTACAGCAGTTGAACAATAGGAGTGATTTACAGATGGGAAGTTTAAAATCAAGTAGCACATTGAGGGTATTAGATCAGGAGGACAGAGAGGATTTGTATAGTAGGTCAATAGTTGGAGAAAGGCGAGAGACAAGGGTATAAAATTGTGGGAGGGAGGGGTGAGGTGAGATTAGATAGAGTCGGAGCCTATATAAGTAAAGAATAGAGTGGTAATTCAAGGCCAGAGACAGTAAGTATCATACATCACTGATGGCATCACCCATTGACCACTCAAATACCCACTCATACCCCTACACAACCCCTCAGAAACCCACTCACATACCCACTCAACCACTCACATTCCAGTTCACAGACCTATACAAGTACTCGATAGAGCTTCTCACTCATTCAGGCAATCACGCAATCACATGCTCACTCATACTGCTACTCACACACACACACTCACACTTAATCACGAATACAATAATTTACGCACCCACTCTCTTACCCAAACAGCCTCTCAGCACTACTACTTACTCACTCATAAAAGCACTCGCGCACTCACTCATTCACCCACACAGCCACTTACATGCCTATTCACACATTCATACAAGCATTCCAACATCTGCTCATTCACCCTTACAGCCATTCACACAACATTTACTTTCTGATACAGCCACTCACACACAGACACATATAACCAAATACCCACTCAAATAGCCATTTACTCACCCATATAGCCATTTACACACCTAGTATTGTAATCATACAACCATTCACATACCCACTCACTCATTATTATAGCTACTCACACACCCACTCACTCACCCATACAGCCTTTCAATAGAGCCATGCACACAACCGCAAAACCACTTACTTGTCCATTCATACATCCATAGAAGTACTCACACTCGTACTCACTCTCTTATACAATCACTCATAACATCACTCTCAAATACTGGCATCCCACACTTACTCAGTTAACCAATACCCACTCAAACAGCTACTCACTCACTCTTGCAGCCACTTATACACGGTCACTCATTCATACAGCCACTCACACAACTATTCACTCATATAAACAGCCACTCACACAGCAATGTATATACCAACACAGTTTATTCACACAGCACTCACTCACTCATACAGAAAATCACATGCCTACATATTCACCCAGACAGCTAGTCACACACCCAATTATTTGCCCACACCACCACTCACACAGCCAGTCGCACATGGAAACACACAATCACACAGCCACTCACATTTTATATGTTGAAATAGTATCACTTAGTAGTACACAAAGTGTACTAATTTACCTATTGTCGTAACTTACTATATATGTTTAACACTCATGTCCCTGTAACCTACACACATAATATAATTATACATATATACACACACACAAATATATATATATATAAATATATATTCGCAAAAGCACAAAAGTAACTATATATATATATGTATATATATATATATATATTCCTATGGGCCTCCTGTGAGTGCTTGTCTAAATTGCACATCGCGATATTTACAAGGCTGCCCACGCATTTTAGCAGACGTTAGTTTTAAGAGAAAACCGCTGTTTTCGCCAAAAACAAATGACTGCTAAAATGCCGACTTAGCTATACTTATCATTGGGTGTGGATTATGCTGATACGACCACAGGGTCGTATCAGCAAGGTTATCGCAGTTTTCCATGGAACGTCGCTGGAAAACCAGCAATGTTCCATGGAAAACACTGCTATCGCTGGAAAATTATCGCCATTGCGCTATGCTTTGTTAATACAGCGCTAGCATGGCGATAATTTTCTGCGATAGCCGGCGATATCTATTTTCTCGCTAAGCGCGGCCAGCGAAAATTATCGCTGCTGCTTGTTAATATGCCCCTTGCTGATTTTCCACAGGGATGGTCCAATAGGACTGTTACAGCCACTTCTAGGTGCACACTTTGTGGGTATTTTAGTAACTGCTCTTCCCTAAAGGTTTAAAACCACGTGGCTCCTAGCCACACATTGAAACATTCATTTTCTTATCATACAATCAGGGTCAGACTGGGACATAAAACAGACCCGCTTCCGGAATCAATATGACCCCCCATCAGTAAATTAATAAACTTACAAAGTGACCTATGCTTGCAAATCGAGACAATTTTGAACTGCATAAACACGGTGTATAAGTGTTTTTCAAGATATTGAAGACTGCATGGATTTGCGCTTACTGCAGGAAATGTTTGGTTTAAAATCTGGAAAATCAAAAGTAAAAAACGGCCCAGCAGATCATAAAATAGCTCCACAAAAAGCCAAACAATGGTTTCACACACTGACCTGTCAGACCAGCTCGTGGAGCACTGACTGGTTGCCCTAAATGACAATCTAACCCCGTGTACAATACACTGGCTAGCCTCACTAATGACCATTTTACCTCTCTATATGGAAGCAGACTTATACTTGTTGTATAAACGGGTTCTAATGGTGGTCAGAAACAAATTATGTTCTACTCGTTTTTCTGTTCGAATGAAGCAAATGATGCCTAATGTTTACGTTCACTCGCCGGATCTTAATTGGGGGCACCAGCTTTTGCCATCTGTTGTGCATTATGAAAAAAAAATATGTTTTGAAAATCTATCAATTTTGTTCATCGCAATTATGTATATGGTATGCTCAATAGTGTTTCAGCTGAGATTTGCATTTTCTGAACCGCTGCATAGATAGATATGCGTGTAATAAAAGACAGTATGATAAACAGAAAACGCATTTCTCACTGGCTAGCACGAGATCAAAATCAGGAACTGGAATATTTTTGAAAGTTCCCAAAAATTATTTATTGTGAAGGCAAACCTTCAAAATGGCCTTAAGGTGGCAGCATTGCAGCTAAAATTAGGACGGCAGTCCTTGATTCATTTGCAAAGCGGGAAATCTGCTCCCCTGACAATTTCAGCAACTATTTTTTTTTTTAAAACGGTGCATAAAATATGTGCAATAATGTTCATGATAATTTCTGAATGTTTAAGTTATTCATTAAAATGTAATCCAGGAAAGGAGACTTCGGCTCGGGGAAGCGCATGCCGATAAGATAGGGATCACTGCTCTGCCAGAGAACTTGAAAGAGCAGCGTGTAAGGTTATTTATTCCTTGCATACACGCCACTGTAGAAGCATTCTAAATCCAATCGAACAACAAAAGGCTCACAATGGAATTGTCAAGAGTGGGCACCGTAGCAGAATACTTCAAAAGAAACATACACAGGTGCCAGTGTAAAAGATCACAATACAAGCCAGGTACGAAAACATTAGCTATACCATCTGACTGCATTACAGTCGACAGAGAGGTACTCTTGTGGTCAGATGCCAAGTGGCCCCATGCCACGCATACTCATATTAGCTTTTCACCCAGCAACACTTAGCATTAGTTCTTCATTTCTGTAAAATTAAGTTCAAGGGCTCTACTTTTCTCTTAGGCGACTACCACTGCACTGTTGAATACCAAGATTGCTGAATAACAAGGCTACCTTGTCTTGAATCTACATCAAGTCTCTTACTTCAACTACTCTACTCTGTTTGTCTCTTTATCATGTAGATTCATTTCCTCGCTGATTTCTCCTATTATCACAGTTTTTCTATCTCTCTCTTCTTTATTCGTATTGTCTTTTGTAGTATTCGTAAAGTTCAGCTTCCTCGTGCCGTAAACCTGGCACGAGGATGCCAACATGCTTAGCATCTTTTGTAATGTGTTCCTTGATCCAGAGCTGAATGCGGCAAGCCAGGATTCTAACAACGTTAGTCAGTTGTTGGAGATCCTGGTATGCGGTGTCAGCGTCTGGTCATGGGTGCAGTTATCCTCTGAATAAAAGAACCTTTTAATTTAACTACTTGGACTCCTGAACACTTTATGCAACATCTTTTCAGCCTTTTTAGGTTATGCTTACAAGGCGCATGTGCTGTCAGTGAAAGCTATTGTTCTTAAGAGAAAAAGCTTGTAAGGGACCTTGGGCCAGATGTAGGTGGGCAAATACCGGTCGGTAACGGCCGAAATTCGGTAATTTCGGCCATTTCCGACTGGTATTTGGAATTTGAGATGTAAGTGCCAAAAATTTTCCGAATCGGTAAATAAGAGTCGGTATGATTCCGAATCGGAATTCTCCGAATCCTTATTTACCGTGTTCCTATTTACCGATTCGGTAAATAAGAAATGGTAAAAAAGGCCCATCGAGATGTAGGAAAGGGAAAAAATACAGAATTCAATGAAATTCGGTATTTAAGAGTTGGTATTTACCATGAATTGAAAGCAGGTGGTAACCAGGTGCAGCCTTTAAAAAGGGGCCCAAAATGCAACAGTTTTGCAAGAATGGGGGCATTCTATGTGATTGCGAGGCGGCAACGGCTACAGGCAGCAGGAGAGAGGGTTTGGAGAAGGGAGGGGCAGGTCTACAGGCAGAGGATCACCCTATTCCAACTGACTGAGCCAGAGATACTGCAGAGGTACAGGCTACACCCCAGAACCATCCTGGACTTGATTAGGGACCTCCACCCATACCTGGATCACCCAACCCCCAGGGCCCACGCCATCCCACCCCATGTGCAGGTGCTCTGTAGCCTACACCTGCTTGCCTCTGGGAGCTACCAGAGTGTGATTGCTGCAGTTGGTGGTGTGTCCCGGAGCTGCCTATCTCGATTTTTGCAGAAGTTCCTGGAGGCCATGACGCAGAGAATGGAACATTACATCCAGTTCCCTGACACACCTGTGGAACTTGCAAAAACAAAAACTGATTTCTATCAACTGGCACACTTCCCTCACGTGATAGGCTGCATAGATGGCACCCACATTCCGCTCTGTCCACCTGCAGCCACTGAACACATCTACCGAAACCGTAAGTCAATGCACTCCATCAATGTGCAGGTGATATGCAATGCTGCCAACATCATCACAGACATAGTGGCCACATTTCCAGGTAGTACCCATGACTCCTACATCTTCCAGAATAGTGGGAAATACACACGGCTTGTTGCTGGAGATTTTGGCGACGGATATCTGCTAGGTAAACAACAGTGACACACCCTGATGGTCATGGCAGATGTATGTGTGATGCATATGTAACTGATGGTGCTCTCTTTTCCCCCATAGGCGATAGTGCATATGCCCTGCGTTCCTTTGTGCTCACACCCTACCTCAATCCAACTACCAGGAGTGAGAGGCGTTATAATGTGGCTCACAGGTCAACTCGCAACATAGTGGAGCGCACATTTGGACTACTCAAAAGCAGGTTACGCTGCCTTCACAAGAGTGAAGGTGCACAGCAGTACACCCCCATCCTGTGTTGCAAGATAATAGTGACCTGTGCCATGTTGCACAATCTTGCCACCAAAGAAGGCACAGAGGTGGAGGTGACACATCACGAGGACATTGATGATGACCAAGAACAGGCAGAGCCCCAAGCAACAGGAGCAGCAGCAACAGATGATAGATTGAGACGGGCAGAGATCACACATCGATATTTCTAGGTAATTAATGAGACACAGACAGGTGTAGTGTTTGAAGAATGTGGTTTAAATTTCACTACAGCATGCAAATGAACAAACGCCATTGTCCTACAATGTCTGTGTCCATGACTGCGGGTGCACAGTTACCCTCACTGTGAGCAGTCCTGTGGGGTGAAGGCAATGTTTAATGTTTACGGCCACCCACTACATTGCGGGATTTACGAGGCTAGGTATCCATATCTTGGCTGGGGGCTGACTCAGGATTGCTGCGCCTGGCGCTCCTGCGCATTTCTGGTACAGGTGTGCTGGAGCCACTCCTGCTGGTGGACCCTTCTGTCTCTTCCACACCTCTGTCACCAGCAGTGCCTGTTTGATTCGTGAGCATCTGCTCCATTGCAGAGGTGACTCTACCCATTCCCCTTGTTAAGTCTGTGCAGCAGTGCACTATTGCATCCTGCATGGTTATCGAAAGCCGGCACAGCAGTGATGTTGCTAGGGCAAAGCGGTTAAGGGCCTTGGACTGCTGCCACATACACTGCCGCTCTCTGCGATGCTCTAGGTGGTCCCTGCCCAACTTGTCAGACAGAGCACCCATGTACTGAGTGATGTCTGACATCCCCTTAGCAATTGTCTCCATGCTCCCAGCAATGTTGCCTATTCCTTTGTCAATGTGTGACAGTTTGTAATTGATGCTGCGCACCTTCCTGTGCACTGCCAACGCTGTCTTCGCCTGCAGGCGTTGTACTTTCACCATTGTGAACTCCAGGCCTCAGAAGACGCTCTCTCCTTCCTGCCTCTCGCCACTCTCACGTGACCTTCTGCCAAGGACACTGGCCCGCGCAGCGCCTGCTGAACTCTGCTGCCTGGCCTTGTCAGCCACAGGTGGAATGCATTGTATTTTGCCCTCCTCATCCTCCTCATCTGAGGTTTGCAGAATCCTCAGAGGGGGCACATCAGGCCTCCTTGCCCTTCCCTGCATGGACGACTTGTTTGTTGGTGTTGGCGAAAGCGGTGGTGCTTCAAACTCAGGGGTTCCGAACAATAGAGGGGATTGCGGAGGTGTTGTGGCTTGCTCAGGTGTTGAGGCTTCCTGGGATGTGTTGTTGTCTCCCTCTACAGCGCTATGACCTGTGCTTTTATTTTCTTTTTCCTCCCTTTTAGGTGCTGGTGCCCTCTCCTCCCTTTCAGGTGCTGTACTGCGTGAGGACTCTCCTGTGAAAACATATGGACATAGTGTCAATGGTGTTGTTCACCTGTGTGTATTTCTTAAATAAATTGATTACACACATTTGTCTAGTGTACATTGTGTGCTTAAAGTTGTGTGTGGCATGCCTTGCTGAATTGTATGGTGTATGCATTGCATGTATGTAACTATGACTACGTCTCCCATGATGCATTGCTGGCCCCCAGTAAAAGCTGTTCAGGAGTGTAATGCCTAGACACAGTGGGGAAGGGGGTCAGGGTAATGGGTGGGGATTAAGGTCCATGCATCTTACCTTGTTTCTTTATTGCTCTGGCAGAACTATCCAAGTCAACAATTCCATGGATGCATTCTGGCTCCAGGGTTGATTCTACGAGCTCCTCAAGCTCAGTTAGTTTTGGTGCTCTGTTTTTTCCACCTCCTGTGACACCAGCTTCCTTTGTATGGGCAGCAATCTTCTTCTTGGTGATGATGCGCAAGTCATACCATCTTTTCTTGATGTCGTCGATCTCCCTGTGCATCACCCCAATGGCATTGACCTTTGCCTGTATGTCAAGCCATGTGCTTCTCTTAACAGACTCTGCAACATGCAGAGACTGTTTCCCAGAAATGTGGGTGTTGTGCTTTACAATTTCTTCCACAAGCACCTGCAGTTCTGCTGGGCTGAATTGTATTTTTCTTTTGCGCTCTCCAGCATCCTTTTGCCCTTCCTGAGACTCCATTCTGATGACCAGGTAAGCTCTGGAAAGCCAGCTCCTCTCTGTTTCCTCCTGCTCTGCAAATTCTTCAGTTGCTCTGCACCTGCATGGGTGTGGCCACTCCCAGGTACTGGGGAGGGTTGCTTCATTCTGATTGGTTGGTTAGTCTGGGCCTTTTTTGTGGGGTGTGGTGGGTGTCCCTGATTGGTTAGCAGGCTAGCATGTCAATTTTTCAAACTGCTGATTTGGTATTTACAGAATCGGTATTTACCGAATCGGTATTTACCGATTCGGTAAATACCGATTCGGTAAATCCCATTCATTCCTATGGCCTTCTGGCACATAGAAATGAATGGGATTTATCGAATCGGTATTTACTGAATCGGTAAATACCTATTCTGTAAATACCAATTGGATATTCCGATTGGTACCGAATCGGTACATTTTACCAAAATTTTACCTACATCCCGTTTTCCGATTCTAAAATACCGATTCGGTATGAGTCGGTATTTAAGAGTCGGAAAAAAGGATTTACCTACATCTGGCCCTTAGAGCCTGCCCATTAGTTTCCTTTAATTTCCATTGTTTGTCTCCTACGTCACTCTTGTTTCCATACTTCCTATTGGTCAGATTCTCTGCCTCGCCTCTGGCTTCCTCCTGGACTTCAGTCTTCATCCCTGTTGTGGAGCATTGACCAATTACTACTTCCTCTGGCCAGCGTCCTTCCACTGGCCATAGGCTCTTTTAGGTTCTCTTTTGTATTTATTTTATGGCAGCCTCCTACCCCCTTAATTATTTTTGTCCCACTCATGCCACCACTTTTGTTGCCCACCCTCCTCCCTCTTCTTCCTTTTTTTCTGCAGCTTTATATTGTGCAAACGTAACCCAAAGGCTGTTTACATGAGCACCAGTTATATTACACAAGGGCACATTCATTTTTGTTGTTTTTAAAGCCCAGTTAAATTAAGAGATTTGCTCAGAATCACAGTATGTTGAGCCAATGCCAAAACTCAAACCTGGTTCAAAGTGGGCAGGTCTGGCAGGTACACCACATCCTCTTCCAACTACTCATTACATGTGCTGAAAGAGATGAGGAGAGGAGAGTTGTGGCTGTGCACCTTAGCATTCAAGCCCCAACATTGTGAATATTATATACTTTATTGGCGTAACAATAAAGTCTAAGCGAAAAATATACAAAACTTGGGGTGATTCCATTCGAGGGGCACTGTTGATAAATGCATAAAATCACTCGCTGTCTCACTCACATGCCAACTAATTCACCCACTCAATCTCCCACCCAGGGTTTCACTCACCACCTGTTCACACACTTGTTCATACTCACTGTGTATCTCTCACTTTTTTGGCTGGTGCTCAGTATCTCAATTGCTCATACATACACGATCACTAACTGAACGCATCACTCACTTCTCACTTGCTCACATGCTTAGCCACAGTTTCAATCACCATCTCCCTCACTGTGGCATTCGCTCACTCATTCACTAATTCACTCACTGTTGAGCTGCTCACTCACATACTCAATTAAATGCTGCCTTGTTCATTCACTCACCATATTACACAATTTATTATCAACTCACACTCACTCATACACGCACACCTCCATTCATTCAATCAAACTCTAGCTGTCCAGTTCATTCACTGCAGGACATACACCCACTCACTCACTGGCTTTGCCATTTACTGTCTGTCTTGCTCCACTCACTCTCTCAGGAACTCACTATAAGATTCACTCACACTCCCAATCACCCACTCACTGCCTGGCTCACTCACTGTAGCATTCATGCACTTACTCACTCTCTCACCTAGTTGCTCTAAGACAGTTGATCCCTTACACTCTTGAGTATTGCCACTCTCATTCACATTGTTTACTAATTTTCATAAACTTGTGCAGTTGCAGAGACCCTTTTTCTCAGACAGCAAAGTAAAGATGGAATAGTGACGTCACGTTTGATACATAACCTCCTGGAGAGGGAAGGTGCTGAATTCAGTGATAATGAAGGGAGAGTTGTGTGCAGCTGACTGGCAGCATGTGTTTAGCTCTCCCTAGCATCTGCCTATGCCTTGTCCAATAGCACATACATGTGCTCATCCTCTGTGTTTAAATCCTAAGACACATTCCTAGATGTCCTCCCTGACACGTGAGACCAGGACCGAATATATTCAGGGAGCATATCAACAAAACACCTCCAGGCTGCAGCTAGTGCGTTTAATACAGGGTGCATTACACTTGCAGGTGCTTACAGCAGCGGAGGAAAGGAGTGCACCTTTTTGCAAATTTTGCTCCTGTAATATTTAGGTACACATATAGTCCCATTATAGAAAAGGGATTAAAGCACTTTAAATGAACATCAGTTACATTACACAAGGATACTTTTATTTTTGTTTTAAAGTGCACATGAAGACGAATTGTTTTGAAGAGAATCACAGGATGTTGAGCCGATGCGGAGACTCGAAACCTGTTTCCCAGTTTCGCAGGTGGCAGTTTAGGCTATAACTCCACATTCTCTTTTAATAACATTAAGAAAGGCCAATATATTTGTGCAGACCTAATTGGCTTTGGTAATGTTTTTTAAAGATGTTGCATACCAGTGCAGGCTAGCGAAAGTTATTGACTTGGCAAATGTTGTTAACTCATCCTCTGGGTCAAAGTTTGATTACAAAAAATTAATCTTGGTACCAAAAAATGAGTGCAGGTGCCCAATACCTGCATTGACAGGCACAAATTAAATATTTATTTCTTAGGTTGTACAGCACAATATCGATCGCTAAAAGTTTGTGGCCCTAAATAATATTGTCGAAATATTTTTTAAACAATTGTTTTCAAGAAAATACAAAAAATATCATGTTTAAAAGTATTGACTGTAAAAAATACAATGAATACCAGAATAAGTACTACAAAATATATACAAAAATATCGAATTTTAAAATATAATATTTGAGAGAAAGTGAAAAAAATAATTACTGTGGATGGTATTCACCACAAAATAAAGTCACTACATTTTAGGTCCTGTCAAAGGTTTCAGTAATTTAAACCTGAGCGTAACCACTGACACAGTGGCACGGAGCAGACAGTCCTAACTTAGTGAAAATGCGTAAAGCATTTAGGTACCAAAACAGTAAAAAGGGAAAACACAACACAATACAAATCCCACTCCAATTTATAAAACAAAAGTAAAATGTAATAAACAAAATGATACCACAATAAGAAAAAAACAATAAGGAAAACCAGCCATATGGATTTTTAAATGTTGAAATAATCATTGCACAAATAAACACAAAGGCTTGGCCCCTCCCTAACCCACAGGGAAAACGTTCCCAGCAGTAACCATGTCTAGGGTCCCTCACTAACTCCAAATTGGCAAAGCCTTTCTTCTTGGAGATGTGGCCAGGGAAATGAACAAACCCTTCACTTTCATCACTTAAAATCTGTTCTGGTGCAGCTCTTCTCCCATTGGGATTGGTGTCTGACTGACTAGAAGGACAAAAGATACCGCAGGCCCAGTTGTTAACTCCATCTGCCTGTGTCAGGGTAGGCTTCTGTGAAGTTAATTACGTTTCTGGGCACTGCCCAGATGGTTAGCCTGTTAGAGGAACAAACTTTCCTCATGGGTAAATTCCTGGTCTAAGGCCTGCTCTCATCCACCACAGTGTGCTTGACAAATCTAAATCTATTGCTTCTTCCTCAGATCACCAACTCACCCGCCAAGAAAATGTGGGGCATCTGTTTTTACTGATCCTAATTATAGCCGTAACGATACATCTGTGTCCCCTGTTGTCTCTATGCTCTCAGCACCCCTACCCAGCGCCAACCATTGTATATTTCTGTATTTGAGACTGTTCGTTTATCTCTGTAAACCGTGTAAAGTGCTCTGATACCCTCACAGGTCAAGTTTGTGCTCTATAGAACATAAAACATTAAAATAAAATCTCCATGTGCATAAGGCAATTGCCTCAGCTCTTGGAACAAGTTCACATCTCATCAAGGAGCTGTTCAGCTACTGGATGTGAGTTGGAAGCTCATACAAATGGGCTACTATAGATTTTAGGCAGGTAATAGGTGATTTTTTTAAAGTATCTTTTGTGTAATAAATACTTATAAGATTTAAAATTTTAGCTGGTTCCAAAGCTGAGATAATTCTATTAACTTTTGTAATGTATACCCATACTTTTGTGTGGAACAGTTAACATGCTACAGTGAAAATAACCTTGACGGTCTTGTCACTGCAAGCAGATAATTAACATTCACCTCTTTTACAAGTACTATATTTAAATACCATGTCTCCTGCATTGTTCGTCAATAAGGCCTACTTTGGTATGGCTTATTAATATTTAAAAAGAGGGTTTAGGCTTGTCAAAAAAAGTGGTTATTTTGTAAGGTTGAATTTGCAGTTTTACAACTGCACTGCAGGGTAAAGTGCTAGGCCACCAGCCATAATTTGCACTGTCACTCAAGTAGTGGAACAATGTTGGCTGCAGTCCAGTGGTGACATTGAGTTTACAGGTCTTGGACACACTTTGTATTATATAATAGGTAATTTTAGGACAACTAAATATCCCAATTGAGATTTTAGCCAATTTTTACATGTTTTGGGGATCAGAGCACATGCACCAGTCCACATAGTCAGAATATGAGCAGGGTCAGTCCAATAAAAATGTGGTGACCATGCAAAAAGAGGCATTCTCCTACAGTGTCACTGCTTGAAATATGTACATGTATACAACTACACATAGCACACATATTGAGCTTAAGTTCATGTAATTCATTTAAATAAAAATAAAAAGCTAAAAAAGCTTCCTAAGACAAATGTTTAGTGCTTCTAGACTCACATCGAAATTTCTTTGATGGGGTGTGAAAGAGGAAATGTAAAATAAGCAACAGTTCATTAATTTCAACTCAGTTCTAAAACTATTCATTGTCGTTCAATGGAAATGAAGGATAGTGTAGTAGTTTCTATATTGCTCTGTTCATTACTGCCTATGATGACCCTGTCAGGGCGACAGAATGTGCTTGTTTGAATACCAGGGTAAGTTATTGTAGTTCCCTGGAATCTGTGGAGATGAACAGTCATTAAAGTTAGTGTTTCCACACTTACCTGCCTCAGTGTGATCACTACAAAATTGGCGACGAGTTGGACTGTTCCTCTCTCCACCCACATGTGCAGCGCCCATGTATTCTGTGTTTCACCCTTGGTCCTGCTGGTTCCTGTATTGAGTCATCGAGCTCTCCTTTGATGTCTGTGGACTCTGAAGGGCTTTCAGCTTTTCCCTTTTTGGCTTCTTGGTGGGTGTCCTGCATACTGGAGCATTGTTGTCCTGGGGAAGAAGACAAAGGAAGGATAGCGATTTTGGAGTGCCTCCAGCGAACCTTCACATAATTCTATTTGTGCCAGTCGGTCTGTGACTCTCACCCACAGTGTTCCGTTCTGCTAGTGTCCATAACCATTGTGGCACAAAACAGTGAGTCATTTTCCATCTTCTTGTTGTGTGTGGGATTCCGAGCGCTGCCCTGGTTTCTCGTGTGTGACCTTTCGTTGAGGAGTTCTTTCGTCCCTGAGTTCATTCCCGAATGGTGACGCAATTGAATGCTCCTGCGGTGTTTGGCGGATGGAGGGAGCACATCATTGTGCAAGTCCACACCTCTTAGGGAAGCACAGTCCTGAGCGAGTCTTTGCATGTTGATTCACCATGCTCTGAAGTCTTGGTCTCCATGGCAACGTGTCGTCTTCACGTCTTGAAGGCCAGATCTCCATGGCAATGCGTTGGAGACCGTAAGATGTATCTGTACGCTATTGTTGAATCAGCAAGTCAACCACTTGACCCAGCTCCAGCATCGCTTTCAAAGACGAATTACAACAAAATATGAAAAGTGAGTAGGAAAAAACAGCCATTTGTAACAACGTGTTCATCTATAACTTCTTCTTGTGATGGCTGATTTACAAAAGCAATAAACCAGTACATCTGCTAGGTATTTCTGGTCATGGAGATTGCAGGTTCTCTACCCAGAGCAAACAACTGAGCTGCACCTTACAATGAGTTTTGATTGTGTCTTGATTATAGAGCAATTCCAATGATTAAATATAAAAAGTCAAACATGGATATGGAGCAAACCTGTATATAGCTGAAGTTTACACTAGATGCTGAGTTGAGAAGAGTGGTTATTTATACATGTGATTCATAGAGCATTTTGCACAATGGCTTCTTTCTAACACACTGGCTTACATTTGGAATGCACAAATGCAAAGAAATCCTGCATGTAATACCAAATGGTCAAAAACTCTGCTGTGTCACATGTTTTCGAATACAAATGGTGTACCCTTTGTTTGGCTAGGTCAAACACCTGATACACAATACACCATAAAACGTGACCATGAATTCATGCTTTTTTACAACTTGGGTACCTGTGGATTGTGGGCTCTAGCTCAGCTGGCACACAGGAAAGCACTGCATACCTGCACATTAAAAAAAATTAGACACCCAGGGGAGTCCAGGGAGGGGTTACCTGAAAGGCTCTACCCTTGTGTGGGTAGGTTTTGTGGCATTGACAGGAAACACAATATGTACATATCACATTTTTCCACTGAAAACGGACCCCTTTTATTGCAACTGTGGATGTTGGACCTTAACTCAGCATGGACCTAGGGAAACCTAGTAAGCCTGCACATTTTTGAAAATGAGACACCTGGGGGAGTCCTGGGTGGGTGTGACTTGCTTGGCTTTCCCTAGGTTGTCTTACAGAGAAGCCCTTGCGAACCTCAAACTTTGTTTAAAAACACACATTTACCTCAAAATTCTGCAAGGAAAGCTTCTTCATTCTGTGGGGGGTAACAAAGTTCCTACCATCCAGCATTTCCCCAAGTTTCCTGAGAAAAATGGTACCTCTCTTGTTTTTGTAGACCTAATTTCTGTGACAGTAAAGGGCCCAAACTTGGGTAGAATGCCGGGTGGTAGGAAATGTGTGGCTCCACACAGATTCCAGAACTTTCTCTCACAGAAAGGTTATGAGGGCATTGGGAGTAGGAAAATGTGGTAGGGTCCACACCAGGCACACTACCCTTGACTCTCCCAGGTGTTCAGTTTTCAGAAATGTGCAGGGATGTAAATGTACCATCTGAGTCTATCCTCAACTCAAGTACAGATTCATAGCAGTTGGGTTTAACACTACCAGTAATTAACAGGGTCAATACTAATAACAGCGTTGGAATATTGGACTCATTGCTTAGTGTTAGTGATGCATAATGCCACGTCAAAGCACCAACCATTTTACAGTCTATTTACACACCTTTCATGCACGCCACACAATGCCAATCATAATGCTTGGGAGAGGTCCGACACATCTAACACCCATATCAACAAATAGCCACCATTCAAGGGCCCATCACATTCACATGCCACAATATCGGAAGCACCAATCATACTGAAAGTAAACCACACATCGGCCCACTTATATAAACACACCAATACAGCCAACAGTCACATATTCCGCCAGCCAACAGTGAAGCCTTATGCAGGCGAACAGCCATTTATTCTGCCAACCAAGTCACATTTTCCACCAACCAACAGCCACAGATTCTGACAGTCAACAGTCACAAATTCTACCAGTCAACAGCCTCACATTTTACCAGCCAACAACCTAGGTTATACTATGACTATCTGTTCATTTCCATCTCACCCACTGTCCTAAAATGTCCTAATACAGTGAGTATTCCAGGTGTACCTTTACTAAAGCATCACAGTGTAATCCTGATTAGGCTCAGATAGATATTTCTTTCAGGTACCTTCAGCACACTCAATGCTCTAAATCCAACTCCTTCCAGTGTGTGAAAGTACGTTGAGGGTGTCTAAGGATGCATTGTTGACCCATTCTTCAGAATGTGTGACCAAAGGTGCCCTTGAAAATTGAACTAAACTTTATGGGGAAGACTCAACTAAATTCCCTAAGAAACACTTCTTTAAAGACTTAGGGCCAGATGTAGGTAATCTCAATTTACCTATTCTTAAATACCGAATCATACCGGTTCGGTATTTAAGAATAGGTAAATGGGATGTAGGTAATTTTTCGTTAAAAATTACCGAATCGGTAAGTTTTGGTTATTACCGAATCGCTATTTACCGATTCGGTAATTAGCATTCATTCCTATGGGCCTGGAGGCCCATAGGAATGAGTGGCAATTACCGAATCAGTAAATACCGATTCGGTAAAAGGGGAAAACATTGAAGGGTGGCAGGGTGTCACTTTAACACCCTGTTGCACCCCTCAATTGTGTATGGGTGCACATGTGGCACACATACATGCCCTAAGGGCATGTATGTCTGCCACATGGCACCTTTGAAAATGCACAGATTTGCATTTTCAAAGGTATTTGTTATTTACCACCAACTTATAGTAATTTCGGTCGTTACCGACCGAAATTAGGCTTCCTACATCTGGCCCTAAGAACCTTAGTGGACAGGGTACTCTTTCAAAACATGGTGCATTTGATGTCCACCGTTATGTGCGGTGCCAGCAAATCTACCTTCAAACATGGGGCTAAACATTTTGTGGCAGACCACACTAAATTACCTAAATAGCACTTTGGAAAGACTAAGGCCCTCATTTACGGGGATTTGGCATAGGGCAGCGTAGCTAGTTACCTTACTGTGCTTCCCTACTCCAAAGTGAAATGCACTGTATTTATGCAATACAGTGAATTCCTGTCCTTTCTCCCTGTGCTAGTGCTGTTTGGAAGCCCTGCACCAACACAGTCACCCTTGCACTGTGTTGTCGGCAGGATTTTTTGGTGCGGGAAGGGTCACCTTCCTGCACAAAAACAATCCTAAGAGCATTTACCTCTTCCCATGTGTGCTGCAGAAAGCGAGGAAAAAACAAGGTGAAATATACATATTTCCCATTCTTACGCTACAGCTCAGAAGGCGTAAGGATTCAGTGCTTCCCATGTTTACATGCTCTTGTAAATCTGGGGCAGCATCAAAATCCACAAATGTTGCATGAGAAAACCCACTACAATGCCCATTGAATGCCTCCTGAGTGCAGGGTAAAGCAAGGCAGTGATTTGCCTTACTCCATATCTATGAGGCCATCTAAAGCCACACATAGTGGATTTCTGTGGCCTCAGAGATATAATTTTGTAATCTGTGCCACTGAAGCATCACAAAAAGTGACACTCCGGCTGTGCAGGGGGCTTGCAAATAATCCCTTGAGGGCTTTAGGGTTTGGTGAACAGAGTGCTCAGTCAAAACATGGTGCATGACCTGTTAATCATTATATGCAGAGTACTCACTAAAATGCACTTGTAAAACTGTGTCCACATGTTTCATGCCCTCTAGCATCTGTAGGATTGTTGCATTTCTTAAGGACCAATGAACCCTGCTATCTACTCACTGAGGGGCAGTTCATATTTGTATGTAGAAATAAGTAACCATACCCGCACCAAGTTACACCAACTGTAACAGTGTCCCTCGGGGTGAGGATCTGATCCACTCCGGATTGCTCGGAGGGTAGGTCAGTCGGTAATCGAGTATACTGATGGTTAAGTCGGGTGTGAATCAATTGAACATCCCCAGACACCGGAGTGTACAGCTCCTTCTTCAGCTCATTTCAGGTCCTCACCCCAAGGGGTAATGTTACAGTGCCATTTTTACCACCACAGGTATATCCATCCCTTACCTCTATGATATCTTATAACCCGCAACCACACTGCCAGAGTTTTTGCTATTATCTACTGGAGTGACAGATGTAATCAAGTTCCAGAATCTTAACATACCTACATCAAATTTCATCCCATGTTCTGGCTTACAAGATTTCTAGATCTTGGTTGGTATAACAATGGCAATGAACGTACCAGGGATATTGTAGTTGACTTTGCCACCTGAATTTCCTACAGCATTTCCTATCATCCCAGGGTTTCCTACAGTATCTGCTGTTTTTTTTCATCTGAATTACCCAAAGCATTTCCTATCCTCCCTTGCTCACTTTGCCACTGGATTTCAGCTAGCCTGGCTGATACCAGCTGATAGCCAGAAACCCGTCCCAGGATGCTTGATTCCGGTCCAGGGAAGACATGGCTTGGCAGTTCTGCTGGACTGTTCCCATGAGGCACAGGGTCAAAACTGATTTGCATATGGCCATGTCTGAACTAGGGTGGCTTGGTGAGCAAAATAACAATGGATTAAACCCAGATCTGTGACTGGGGGTGAATGTTTTGCCAATGTGCAACATTCCGTCCATCACCTTGTGTGTTTTGCTCATAAATACCAAGGCCATGGAATGGCAGGAATAACTGATTCTTAGCAAAAGTGGTCTAGGCTCTGCTGTGTAAAAATAAAGTGTGGATGCCAGAGTAATTATCAGCTGAACTGCTGATTGGGGCAAGGCTCCTAAAACCCCCAACATAACAGTAGAAAAGAAATGGGCAGCAAAAACACAGGACACATGTACATATAAAAAGCATGCATATTTTCCATTCCTTTGGTGGGTCGATCAAGCGCCCCTCTAGGGCCCAATCAGTCCCTCGGTAGAAGGGAAACAACCAAATGTGATATATTGATCCTGTGGGGGTTGAACTGTGTGTGAAGGGGCAAACCCCAACAAATGTTGTTGCCCAGGGAACAAATGAAAAGTTCAGGCACATTGGAATAAAATGTATGGCAAATGTATCTTCTCTGGGGAGGCCTTCAGTCCCTCTAGGGGAGAAAAAACATGGGGAGTTGACCATGTCCGGGGAGGCGACCCGCTACACAACATTAGACATCCCTGGAGTCTAATGAAGTTTCTGCTCGTGGATGGTAGTCCAGTCATAATCTACAAGCATGGATCGGTCTCACCAAGCCACCACTGACAAGGGGAAGATCTTCCCTTTCCCAACAATGTCTTTACTCCTTTTGTGCAGCCCAGGAAAACTGGAAAGATCCCAGGCAGCATAAATCATAAAACCAAAAAGGTTGCCAATTCTTCCTTTCCTTGGAGGGGGAAAGCATGCCCATCTCAGGGGCCAATCCATCCCCCTCAGAAGGGAAAACATTAGTCCTGTTCGGAATTATTATAATTATAATTCCCCTTGTGCTACACACGCCAATACGCATGAAACATGGAAATCCCACTAAAGTTTGCCATCTGCCACATGGCTGAATTATAATCCTGTTGGCACACGCAAGACTTGTGATAGCGAGTGCTGGTAAGCCCAACGAGATTTATTGGCGCCTTGGGAGTGCCTGTGATATTTGCCACCTACTTGCATGGCTTCCGGTCACCACTGGCCATTCTGACACCAGTTTTGTGATGCTGCGGAGCACGAGCAGCTGCACCCTGAGCAGATTCTCAGCTCAAGAAGCAGCAAGATGAACTCAAAAAGACGTTTTAGAGTTAATATTCTTCTCCAATGGACCTTTCATGTTGTTTGTTAGTGAGAAAAGCATTTTTTATTTCACTTTATTTTAAATGAAAAGCTGGGGAAGTGCCTCAGAGACTCAAAATTCCTCTTCCTGTCCAACAGGCTCCTCTCAGTGCCTATTACAGCTCCTGGTCTCTTTTCATTTCGATTTTGAGGTGAGAGGCTCACTTTCTTTGACTGGAATTCCTGCTGCATATATACCATTGTATTTTAATACCTGGGGGCATATTTATGAGCCCCGTTGTATCACTCTTGCACCACACAAAGAGTGTCACAACTCCAAAATTATATTTATGAAGCTACGCAAGGCCACCTTGCTTGGCCTTGAGGTGGCTTTATAAATCTCGAGTAAAGCAATGCAGAGCAAATTGCTGCATTGCCCTACTTTGCAACAGGGATGCCTTCCATGGGTGTTGTATGGGTGTTCCCACGCAACATCCATGGATTTTGATGCATTCCCAGATTTACCAGAAGTGATAGACCTGGGATGGCACCAAAATGATAAGCGTCCCCAATGAGGTACTACAAGGAGAAATATTTTTATTTCTCCTTGTTTTTTCTTCTTTCTATGTGTGCTGCATTCTGTTGCATGCATAGAAAGAGGAAATACCTCATAGAATTGTTTATGTGCAGGAAGGTGTCCCTTCATGCACAAATACAGTTCTCTTCACAATGTAGGCACCCTTGTACCATGGTGAAAGGGTGTCTGCATTTGCGCTAAGTAGCCGAAACAGTGCCAGCACAGAGGAAAATGCAGGAATGCACAGTATTTTTTTAATTATGGTGCATTCCTGCCCTTTCCTTGTCATGTAGTTAAATTTGCACTACCCATTTATTTTACTATGTGATCTAGTCTGCCCAAGGGCCATCCAGCCAGTACTAGTCATTAGGTACATGAAACAACTTTTTCTGAGGTATATGTGGTGTTAAACATCATTTAGACCAGGGATGGCATCAGATTAAATATTTACTTTTTTTGTGTTTCCATTTTTTTTCTCAATAAGTGTATTTTGGTGGGCTAATATTTAATGCCCTGGGAAAATATGTGTTATTGTACAATTTGTATAGCTCACATAATTTTCGTTTTTGACATTGCTGAATTATTAGTAGTGTTTTCTTCATTGATTACCATGCCACCATTGTCTTGCAAGTGTCTGTGTGTATTTGCTATAGGCCGCCATGTGTCTTTGTTCTCCATACCATATGGCTGGGGCCAACTTTGTGCAGTCAGTGTCCTTAGGCCTGCATGAGTTCTTTGTTGTCATTGCTTCCTTTCCTGTTGTTTGACCATGTGGCCGGAGGCCATTTTGTCTAGCCAGCCAGTGTGCTTGTCCCATAGACCTGCATGTGTTCTTTGTTGTGCCCACCATGCCTCCTTTCCTATTGATGTTGTTTGGCTGGTGGACATTTTGTATAACCAGCCAGTGTGCTTTTGCCAATTGCCTGCAGGCGTTCTTTGCTGTGTCTAAGCCTTCTTGCTTATTGTTGCTGCTTGACCAGTGGCCGGCAGCCATTTTGTTCAGCCAGCCACTGTGTTAAATCCTTTTATTCTAGCTTTAAAAGTCATTGTCTAGGGAGATTGATAGGAGAGTGCTATGCCTCTTTGTTTTTGTTCATTTAAAAAATGTTTTCCCTGATATCAGTTTATTGTATTTGAGGATCATGTATACGAACAGTGTTTAATAAGCATTTTTCCCTTTTCCCTCCTGCACCTCCTGGCCTCCTAATGGGTTTCTCATAGTTCCCTGGTATACCAGCAATTCTTTTTTTTTCAATTTTTTCTTATTTCAGTTTTTTTTATGTATTTGTCAATGTATTTGTTTTATTTACATTTTCCCTCACTCCCTGCCTGCCATAGGCGCCTACCACACACCACTATTCTTTTTAAAAGGATTGTCATTAATTCTTTCCCCTGGACCCCCTGCCTGCCATAGGCACACACCACAGTTAACTTTTTAAGGATTTATTACGGTCCTCACATGCCCCTCCAGCATATATTCCGCCCCGTTGAATGCCCCTTGCTGCCCTCTCATGTTCCGCCTCCTGCTACTTTACCTTTCTTTCCACGTTGTGTCGCTACTGCAGCACTGCCTTCATGATGTTTATGGCTGAATCAATGTTTCTATTTTCTCCTGTTAGGTGTTGCAGTACTGTATGATTACCTTGTTACCTGATGTGCACGATTTTTAATAAAAGTTTCAAAAACTAAAAAAAAAACTTTTTAAAGATGACTCAATTTTCCTCTTTACCTCCTTATCTGCCACAGGTGTCTCCCCTTATATAAACATAAAGCCAACAACTAGATCTGTATGTTGTCATTCTGATTGAAATATTATGTCTTGGTGGTGTGGTTGGACTTTGGAATGGATTCACTATTTAGCCCTTTTTAGCTAAAGTCCCTAAACTTTTTGCTTTCCCCTAGACCTTTTCCTGACATGGTTATGCTAACTTAGATGCTTTCAACACATTGCCACTGCTAAACAGTGCCTAAGTGCAAGTGCTCCCTGTATAAAGTGTCATGGTAATTGGTTGTCCATGATTAGTATGTTTGCCCTACTTGTAAAGTCCCTAGTAAAGTGCACTATGTGTGCTAGGGCTGGTAATGCAAATGCTACTAGTGGGCCTGCAGCACTAATTGTGTCACCCACACAAGTAGCCTTAAAAAGGGAACTCAGGCCAGCCATTACAGTGCCTGCGTGCAGTTTGTGAAACTGCCATGTAGTTCTGACAAGTGCGCCCACTTGCCAGACCTTACCTTACTTGCACATCAGACACCCCATAATAGAACCAGAGTATAGTGCATGTGAAAGGTAAGACATGTACCAAGGTGTGTACAATGTGCCGCCAGTGAAATAATCTCCATTTTGTTTTTCACTGTTGAAAGGTCATCTTGCCCATAGGACAGAATGGGAGGGCTGTGTAATATGTTTTGTAGCCTATCTTCCGAAAGGCTTAAGATGGAAAGGTGAAGTTTAGTATGCTTGAACTCACAATGTAATAACACATCTTTTTATGAAGGTGGTTTTTGCATTGTGTGTTTAGAAGCCACTCTTTTAAAAGTGTCTGGGTTTTTGTGCTCTAACATTTCTGTGTGTATTTGCCTGGTTGTGGATTGACTATCTGGATTTGAAAGTGATACGATCTGGGGAATGTCTTGACTCAGGGGAGAAGGTGAGACAGCAACATGCTGACCTGCATCGGGAGTGTAGGGGGAGGAGTGGCCCCTAGAGCTGAAGAGGCCTGGGTTGCTGCTATAAAACAATTGTCCCATCTCTTACTGAGTGATAGAAAATCCGGACCCCCACTAATCAAAGGAAGAAGGTGTCACTGGCAGGGAGGCACCCAGAACTGGTTTGAACAAGGGTCAGTGCCCCCTAAACACAAAGACTTCAAAGACATTGAGGGGTATAACTATGAGAGCTGAAGCCCCTGACAGTTGGAGAATGGCTTGATCAAAATTGAGCAAGACTGGAGTTACTTCATGGTCAAGAGGAACCTTTGCCAAGGAAGAAACAAATGAAGAAACTGAAGAAAAGTTCTGACCCTTCGCTTTATGTTCTAGGGCTGGCCTGCAGTTTGCTGTTTTAAACAAGGAAAGGCTAAATGGACTTTGCTCTGTGCTGTTTCCCCCCTTGTTGAAAGGAAGGAGCTGGGCTGTGTCCTGAAGTAACTTATCCCCAAGGGCCTGAGGTGAGGTGGTTCCCTGTTTTCTCAAACACAGGAACACAAAAGTTTCAATGAGAGTCTCAGCAGAGCTGTGTGTGCATGCTTGTTGTAGCCTGAGACCCTTGTACTGTGTGCCCTGTGATCATGGGGACCTGGAGTCCGAAGTGATGATCAGCGACGTGGTGTGCATGTGCTTTTTGCATCCTGAACCCATTTGTGAGGATTGTCCAGTTATCATGTGCAACATAATCCAAGTGAGTCTCATCAACGCTGTGTGTGTGCTTTGTGCAGCTTGAGACCTTCGTGAGGATTTGCCATTTTTATCATGTGCACCGGAATCCAAGTGAGTCTCCTTAACGCTGTGTGCTTTGTGCACTTTGAGACCTTTGTGAGCATTTGCCGTGTTATCCTACACCTAGAGTCCAAGTGAGTCTCATGGACGCTGTGTATGCTTTGTGCACCGTGAGACCTTCGTGAGAATTTGCCTTGTTGTCGTGCACCGGAGTTAAAGTGAGTCTCAGCGACGCTGTGCACGTGATCCTCATGCAGCCTGAGACCTTCATGTGGAGTGCCCAGAGACCGTACACCTGAAGCTCAAGGAAGTCTCAGTGACCCTGTGGCAGCCTGAGATCTTCGTAACTGTAGCGGAGGAGATGTGCTGCCGGGCCGAGCCCGCTATTGCCAATTCACAAAGATTGCATTGGAGGCCCAGCTACTGGCGAGGAGAGGAGAGTGTGTTCGCGCCCCCTAGGTAACGGGTGTCGACTCCTGGGGTGGAGCTCGGGATCAGAGGGAGACGCTCTCAGCCTCTCTCTCATTTCGGCAGAGAAGCCTCTGCTACGGCTCGTATCACGGCATGTATTGCCAAGGGAGTGGCAGTACCAGGGCCGGAATACGGAGCTGCACTTTTTGATTACACAATACCCGTGTAGGGGGCAACTGTTGAGAGGCTGACTGCAAGTCAGAAGGAGTGGCGGAGAGACCGCTTAAGGCACCGTGATCGGTGCCTGAGAGTATTACTAATTTTTCCATTTCTGCATAGCGGAGTACCTGACTGTCGTTTTACACATTGCATCATTTCTGCATAACGGAGTACCTGATTATAGTAATACGCATTGCATTATTTCTGCATAACGAGCTACCTGATTGTCGTATGACACATTGCATTGTTTCGGCATAAAGTACTACCTGATTAGCATATTACGCATTGTCTTATTTCTGCATAACGACGTACACGGTAGTTGTATTACACATTGCATTATTCTAACCTTGCAAAGTGCATTATTGTTGCCTTACACATTGCATTCTTTTTACATTGCAGAGCTTCTAATTGCTGTGTTATGCCTTGCATTATTTTTACATTGCAAAACATGCCTGATTCTAGCATTAGGAACTGTATAACATGATATTAGGGTTACAGGAAAATGTTTAGAAGTGTTAATTAATATTGCCAGACCTAATAGGGGATGATGGACGGAGTGTTGAACATTGCATCATCACCTTTGGTTTTGCTTTGTTTGCCCTATGTTGGCAGGGTATGCCCAGACGTGGGTTCCTTGCTCACTTTGCCACTGGATTCAAGCTAGCCTGGCGGATGACAGCTGATTAGCCAGAAACCGGTCCCAGGATACTTGTTTCCGGTCCAGGAAAGACATGGCTTGGCAGTTCGGGTTGAACTGTTCCCATGAGGCAAGGGTCAGACTGATTTGCATATGGCCATATCTGAACTGGGGTGGCGGAGTGAACTAAAGAATGATGATGGATTAAACCCAGATCAGTTGACTGGGGGTGAGTACTTGCAATGTTCAACACTCCATCCCTCATCCCCTTTAGTTTTACTTTGTTCACCCTATGTTGCTAGGGTATGCCCAGACATGGGTCCCTTGCTCACTTTGCTACTGGATTCAAGCTAGCCTGGCTGATGACAGCTGATTAGCCAGACACCGGTCCCAGGATGCTTGTTTCAAGTCCAGTGAAGACATGGCTTTGCAGTTCGGATCTGGACTGTTCCCATGAGGCACAGGGTTAGACTCATTTGCATATGGCCATGTCTGAACTGGGGTGACGGAGTGAGCTAAAGAATGATAATGGATTAAACCCCGATCAGTTGACTGGGGGTGAGTGCTTGCAATGTTTAACACTCCGTCCATCATCCCCTTTGGTTTTGCTTTATTTCTAAATGGCAGGCACAGAAATCTAAATGGAAGGTTAAGGGAGGAAGGTATCCCCCCATAGGAAAACCTGTGGGACTGTGTCCAGAGAGTAGGGCTGGGTCCCCTAGGAGTGACCAGGGTACACCCACATCTAACCTTGAGAACAGGATAACTGGGAACAGTGTCCTGACTGATGGGTCTTCCAGAGATACCGCTCTAGGTGTGGGTTGGCAAGGGCCCAGCACCCCTAGAGAGGCCCCAACTGTCTGGAAGTACCCATGGAGCTTCATAGTTGGCCCAGGGAGTAGTAACCAAGAGAATCCCCCGGGGTCAGGGAGGCATAGGACCGGAGGGTTTCCCTGTGGTAGCGGGCCCGCATTCATGTTCTATCGCCCCAAACAGGGAAGTCCATCAAGGTAGTTGATAGGTGTACCCTGGCTTTTGGCTGGGAGAGAGTTGTGTAGGACTTGGCCATTTTTGCTTTCACCCAGACCTTTTTTCTGACATGGGTGCATATTCTCAAGAACATGTGATAACTATCGGAAAAGTTACTTAACGCAACATCCAACATCGCAGTCTATCGCGGGAAAATTACGCTGAGTTAAACAAGCATTCCCATCATGTTGGTACCATGCGATAGCCTCCAGATAACGCATTAAGTGTCAGAGTAAAAATCAGTGCCAGGCCACAAAAATGCGAAACGCAAAGCAAAAAATCCTGCAATGAGGCTTATCTTGCTACAAAAAGCAGCGACAACCAGCGACAGGCCTGCAAATCCCATACGTCTGGCAGGAAAATACACTATAAAAGCTACAACTACAACACACCAGAAACAATCCAAAGTGCGTAGCAACATGGATGCACCCTGGCCGAGAGCAGAGGCTGACCCGAACCCCACAACCCTCACAGACCACCAGCAAGGAACAACGGGTCCGGGAAGTCCAGGGAGAAGAGGCAGAGGAAGAAGGGGTGCAGTCCGCAGGAAAACCAGATCAGCGTCACGGAGGTGACAGAACACTACCATCAACTGGCCCACAATTAGGCTACCGGGAATGCAGTCGAGGAGGCTAATGGAGGAGGCCAAGAGGTCCTGGCGTGATGTCAAAATCTAGACCAGGCACAAAGCCACTGCCAACAGGAAGGTAGCAATGGCGACAGCAGGCTGGAGTCCTGCGCCACAGGAGGAGCTGGAGGAAACGGAGGCCACAATCATCAGTGTGGGGATGGTGTGAGGAGTCGCGAGTGCGGTCACAGCTCGGGAGGACTGACACATCAACAGGGTGAGAAATGACCAGGGACTGGGGGGCAGGGGGAGATGGGCACAATGACAGAAATGCACAACCAGGTCTAGCACACTGCACACCCACAATGACCCAGGATCATGTCCATGTTTCCCGTAGCACACTCCAGCACACACACAATGCAGGAACAGCACACTCACATTGACGACAATTTGGTACAATGCGCAAACACGACTCTGCATAACAGGACACACAGCACAGGAGCAGAAACAGGCCTACTACATCTGACAGATGTACGTGTACAACCTCACATCTGTCATGTAGTCCAAATGTACATGGTCCTGCATCAAAATCCTGCACCTACCAAACAGTCACAATGTACATTCTCTTACAGTCTGCATGTAAAAAAGAACAATGTGACAACATACATGTCAACACAATGTCAACATGCATCTCCCCTCCACATTGCAGAGGGACACATAACACCTCCAGTAGAGCAGAGAAGATCACACATCAGTGATGCCGGAAAGGACCACCACCGCTTTGACACCGATGCCCTGCAACAGCCCATGGACATCCCACTCACCCCACCACCAGGACCAGGGCAGCCAAGCTACGCAGAGAAAAAAACAGACCCGGCAACAGACCACACAGCAGGAAGCACCTGCAAGCACGGCTGGCTCACAACACTTCACTGAGACACACATGGCACCCCAATGGCAGGTGTCAGAACGCCAAAAGGAGGTGGCCGAACAGGTGCGGTGATCCGAACCCATGGAAGGCGAACTAGATCACATAAGTGGGTGCCCATTATCCTTCAGGGACCAACATTACCCCACAGAGAAGATCCACACTGCCATGAACAAATGCAGATGCACATACCCAGTACATATATGTAAAAGAACAAGGACCCCCTGATTTGGATAAAGTTCCTGGGTCAGGGCAAATAATGTATGTAAAGTAACACACCCAGGCAAGCAATATGAAGACTGGCACAATTCAGATGGCAAACAGAACGAGATTAATGATGAAACACTAAGTTAGCATAAAAAGTACATTTTAATAAATTTCATAAAAAGTGTCATGAATTAAGTCATTGACATATTGATAAAACGTAATAAAAACAGATCCATTAACAGATATGGATTATTTGTACGATAAGTGATATAGTGGAGGGATGGTGTCCTGTCTACGCGTTTCGACACGTTGAAGGTGTCTTCCTCAGGACACTACCATCATGATACTGAAAATAAATAAACAATATTTAAAAGTCTGTCTTTATGCTAAACAATTAACAATGGTAGATACAGTTTGCCAGAGTCTTAAGGCCAGTGATTTCATAGGGTTTCATGATATACCGCATAACATTGGTTCATTTGGTTTAACATACAAAAGAATACCAGAGAGGCATGCTTACATTCACATTAGTGGGATTAAAGCAGAACAGTTGACTTTCATGTTACATTGTAAGAGAATATTGAAAATGAAACACATAAAACAGAGTGATGAAAATACTATTCAGGTGTTAAGCATAAGAAAAAGGAAGAAAAAGAATGGTGTTTATCTATTCCTTACAGGTATTACACTAGTTAGGGGTTGATTTTGACCTATTTGGTGGCGTTTTTACAGGGAAGAGAAAACCTTTTTGTTCATGAGATAGGGAAGTGATGTAACTTAGCGGATGTCTATATGGTCAGGGATGCCCGCCACCCCTCCCACCACCAATCCCAATGGTAGGAGACAGACACAGTTTGAACTTTTGGAAGGCAGGGGGGCCTCACGACCCCCCCGGCCGTATTTATTAAAATATGAAAAAAAATTAAAAAATTTAAATTAAAATGTTTCATGTATCATGTACAAAATTCAACTTTCATTACACTTGATGAAGACAGGTATCCAGGCTAACCTTAACAAATCTCTAATACAAAGATTTTCCTAACCGAGTCTAACATCATGACATAATGCATTGCATACGAATTTTGTACATCCTATCGTTAGGGGCCAACAGCAAGGTCTTAACCGGTGTCAGATCCCTATCACCAAATTCCCGCCCTCACGTGTGAGTGGCGCATGCGCAGAGGGCTTTACCCTCGTAGCCAACTGTAACTTCCCTTGTCATGGGGGCCCCCTTTCACTCGACGCCATCTTAAGGTCGTCCGAGTTCCCGTGCGGGGTATCCGTAAGAAAGACAGCGTGGACTCCCCCCCTTTCCCCGCACTGTCTTCCGCCGGAGCGGATATCCGGCCCCCGGGAAATTCGTGGGAGGGGCATATAGCCTTCTCCCTCTGGGAGGGGCCTATGGCCGTCTCCCCCTGGGCGACCCATCCGTAATGGGTGCTGCCCCCGTGGGAGGGGCCAATGGCCGCCTCCCCCCCGGGCGCTCCCATCCATAATGGGTGGCGCCCCCACTAGGGACCTTGAAATCACTGCTCATCGATCATGACCTTACCGCCCGACCGAAGACTAAATAAATACGACAGTTAGTTACCTCCTAAGGGGACAAAAACCATGCTTAATCTCAAATTACAGCTGGATATATCCAATGAACTATAACATTGCTACAAAGGAAAAAAGGTCCTATAACAGAGAACGCTTTTATTGCATAAAGTTCATTACATTTTTACAAAGGAAAAAAGGCCTATAGGCGAGTATTCAGTTGCATGCACATTCTTGGCATCCATTGAAGATTAGAGAAACGATTCCAACAAGACTCTTTATTTATTGCATTCAATTTCAAATTTGAATTTTGCTTTCTCCCAAACTTCTGCCACAGGGGCTGGTGGGTGGGTCAAAAAAGTGCAGCTTGTTCCCTTGAGGGCTCACGAGCGACGAGTGGTGCAGCCTTCAGAGCGCAGGAACAAGAGGACGCCTGCCTGGATTCCCGCGCCTTTTATCTTGCAGCGGGAAGGCGAGGCAGCATCCCCATCCCGCCCAGAAGTGCACGGACTTCCGGGCGGCTGTTAGGACAATCCTTTTAGGCGGCGGGGGCGTGCTCCGAACACGCCACTAAGGGCATACCGGCCGGGGCACGCCTCCCACCCGCAAAGGTTTCCCAGGGGATCGGGGCACCCAGCCATACGTTCGAGGTGACCAAGTGGTCTCCCCTTTCCATATGGTCAGGGATGCCTGCCACCCCTTCCACCACCAATCCCAATGGTAGGAGACAGACACAGTTTGAGCTTTTGGAAGGCAGGGGGGCCTCACGACCCCCCCGGCCGTATTTATTAAAATATGAAACAAAATGTAAAAATTTAAATTAAAACGTTTCATGTATCATGTACAAAATTCAACTTTCATTACACTTGATGAAGACAGGTATCCAGGCTAACCTTAACAAATCTCTAATACAAAGATTTTCCTAACCGAGTCTAACATCATGACATAATGCATTGCATACGAATTTTGTACATCCTATCGTTAGGGGGCAACGGCAAGGTCTTAACCGGTGTCAGATCCCTATCACCAAATTCCCGCCCTCACGTATGAGTGACGCATGCGTAGAGGGCTTTACCGTCATAGCCAACTGTAACTTCCCTTGTCATGGGGGCCCCCTTTCATTCGACGCCATCTTAAGGTCGTCCGAGTTCCCGTGCGGGGTATCCGTAAGAAGGACAGCGTGGACTCCCCCCCTTTCCCCGCACTCTCTTCCGCCGGAGCGGATATCCGGCCCCCGGGCGTGGGAGGGGCATATAGCTGTCTCCCCCTGGGAGGGGCCTATGGCCGTCTCCCCCTGGGTGACCCATCCGTAATGGGTGCCGCCCCCCCGTGGGAGGGGCCAATGGCCGCCTCCCCCCGGGAGCTCCCATCCATAATGGGTGGCGCCCCCACTAGGGACCTTGAAATCACTGCTCACCGATCATGACCTTACCACCACAGGCCAGATAATTTACAGCCTATCTGGCCCCCCCACAGCTCCTAAAGGTCATGTCTCCTCAATCCCACTAGCCAAGCTATCATGTCCCCTATCGATAAGTCATTGCCCACCCTGGACAGGTGAACCCCATCGTCCGAATAACAGTGGTCCCCCCAGATGCACCCATGAGGTATGCTTTGAAGATGAGCAGAGCGAAATAATTTCTCCATTTTATTGTTGACCCTCTTTACCGAATGGTTCAACGCTGTTGTGGACAATCTACCCGTCCATACCCTCCTCGGGATCATGTGTGACCACGCTATTGTGCACCCCGGGAGCGTCTTTGCTAACCAACTAACTGCTGAAAGTATGTGTTCTATTAAAGCCCGTCCGCCCAACCTTACCAAGTCATTGGCCCCAACGTGCACTATGACTACTGATGGCGGTGACCTGTGCCGCCCTAACAATTCTTCCACAAAACTTTGCAGTCGGTCAATACATAGACCGCCCTTCCCATTGAAGGACACCCTGAAACCATATTCCTCAGATGTGTGGATCGCATCACCTGTCTTGAATATGTCTGCGGCACGCCTCACGTATGAGTGGCCCACGACCCAGACCACTCGCCTTCCATTCTTTGTTCCTGAAGTGGTGGTTAGCTGATACTGGGCCGGTCCCAATTTCCGCCCTGCGTCACAGGCTCGTGAAACTGTAATCCAAACAAAAGACAACAAGCGTGAGTGCACTTCTTCAGTAACTTACAACATGTGCAGCCGCACCTACCGTTTGAAACAATTCGATGACCAGCGGCCAAATTGTTTGACATTGTCTGCCCGCAGACCCCCAGCCGTTGCTTCTGTAGCGGCTCCTATCCTGAATGAATGAGTCCCAACATCACTCGGGTTCAAGCTCGTGGCTGCAATCGTGATTGCCAGCACCCTCTGGAACTGAAACTTTGTTAATGGGGTGCCATCAGCGTGCCGCAGCAAGGCCCCCCCATGTCGTCACCCTTTGTTTTAGGTAGGCCTCAACATGCCTTACTGGACAACAGGGACTATCCAGAGCGTGCTGCAACACAATGCTATTCCCCTGTGCCTCCTGGTCTGTCTTTGGCCTGGCTATCGTGATCAGCAGGGAATCCCCCTTCACTTGCATGTGGTCCCTGCGCAGACCCCCATCGGTATCTCTTTTGTTGGCAGCCACTAGTTCGCTTACCCGCAGGGCCCCATAGAACGCCAACACAAATGCTGCCCGGAATAGGACGACCTCACTAGGTGAGAAGCATGTCTCTTCCAGTTTAGACAACAAGGAGGTCAATCTGTCAAAACCTATCGGGTTCCTGGTATCCTTTTTGCGACCCTCTAGGCGCCGCCAGCCGCGCAGCACCTTTCTGACTACAAAGGGATCAGTTGGGTCCCTAATCCCCTGGAGCTGAGCCATAAACGATATGGCGGCCTTATACCGACTGGCGGTTGCCACCGACCGGCCCTCGTCATGAAGTGCCACTAAAAATTGGGTAAAGGACCCCTCCTGACCCCATCTATGTTCCCATGCAGGGCCCAAAAAGGCGCAGTACGAGCGGAACGCCCCTTCATAAGCTTTCCTTGTCCTGGGCACTAAACTGGCTGCCTCGGGGTTTTGTAGTCCGGGGCGCCGATTTGCCATAGTGCTTCGGGAAATGGCGCTGCCACTAGCTCCGCTGAGGGTAACCAATCCCTGAAAGCCTGCATTTTGAAATGAGAGAGCGCATCACCTGCAATATTCAGTACTCCCGGCACATGTTTTGCCCTGAATTGTACATTTAGCTTCAAGCATTTCAACACAATCTCTTTCAACAACCGCAATATCCGCTTGCAGCGTGCTGCCTGCTGGTTAATGCACTCAACCACAGTCATGTTATCAGACCAAAATATCACCGAGCTGTTTCGGAACTCTTCTGGCCAGGCCAACAACGCTAACCAGATAGGGAATAACTCTAGGAAACCAATGTTGCTCGTCAGACCACTTGTTTCCCACCATGCTGGCCATTTCTGGGCCGACCATCGGTTACCAAGGATCGCGCCAAACCCCACACTGCCCGCAGAGTCAGTCCATAAACCTAATTCTGCTGACGAGGTCGGGCTTTGCTCCAGACTACTCGGCCGTTGAAATCCGCCAGGAATGCCATCCAAATGAGCATGTCCTGGCGAACCTCTGCCGATAGCCTCGTACGATGGTGCCCTTCCTTGAGGCCCACCATGGCCTGGGCAATTGATCGGGAGAAGGGGCGAGCCATCGGTATAACCCTCAATGCAAAGTTAAGCTGACCCACTGTTTGGTGTAATTGGTGCAGTGTCACTTTGTCGTTCCGGAGACATTGCAACAATGAGGCCCTGAATTTGGCGATCTTCTCCACTGGCAAACGGAAGCAACCCTCCACGGAGTCTAGTTCGATACCCAGAAACTCCAGGGAGTTAGTCGGACCCACTGTCTTACCTGGCGCCAACGGAACCCCGAAACCCCGCATGAGCACGCAGAAATCTCGCAATGCCCGTGCACAGTCCCGAGAGCCCGCTGGGCCAAAAAACAGGAAATCATCGAGATAATGCATCACATGTTGGTGCCCTGTGGCCTTTGAGAATACCCACTTCAGAAATGAGCTAAACATTTCAAAATAGGCACACGAAATTGAACAACCCATTGGCATGCATATATCCATGTAGTACTTCCCCTGAAATGTAAAACCCAACAGGTGCTGGTCCTGGGGATGCACCGGAAGCAACCTAAATGCGGATTCAATGTCTGATTTTGCTAACAATGCACCGGGGCCTTGGCGATTCAACATTACCACTGCGTCATCGAATGATGCATACCTCACACTGCAAATGTCTGTATCGATTGCCTCATTAACGGAAGCTCCCCTTGGTGCAGATAAATTATGAATGAGCCTGAATTCTCCCGGCTCCTTCTTGGGAACTACCCCTAATGGGGAACACACAAAATTGGCCGTTGGTGGTTCACCGAACGGTCCTGCCACCCGCCCCAAACAAACCTATTTTGCGATTTTTGTGGCGGCCACCGCCGGGTTGTGCTTAACGGACAGTTGGTTTCTGCTTGAGGGGGCCCCCCGAAAATCACCCGCCGGGATCCTGAAGCCATATGAGAAGCCATCTCGCAGGATCCCAGCGGACACATGATCAGGGTATTTGTTCAGCCAGGGAGTCAAAGCCATAATATCCACGGGCGATTGCTTGGACCTCCGGGGTACCGTGTCAATCCTGTTTGGTACCCCCTTTTCCTCCTGCACTATTGCCTCTGGATCGGCAGCTAGTCTCGGGGTGGGAGGTATTACCACAACCTGCGCAGGCATGCCTGAACCTGCATGTTCCCTGCGGCCTGCTACACGTTCCTTTGTTGAAACCCCAACATACCCCTCGCTTATTCCCATTCCCGCCCGATCTAGACTGAGAATCTCCCCCGTAGGTTGGTCGAAAGGGCTGTGGATGCTTCTGCTGAAAGGCCCTCGAGCCGTTTGCACTCGACCCTGATCCACCCCCTGAGCCCGGCAAGAACTGCGCATGCCAAGATACAATATCCAAACAATCCCAAGTCAATGTTTCATTAAACTCTTTCGTTTTCTAAATGCCACGTCATACCCTTTCCATTCTTCTCCTCCATACTTCTCATGGAAGCCCATGATCCTGCTCTGGTAGCAAGCAAGGTCTCCCAACAGTTCTGGTGATCGCTCACCCATTATCGCTACAAAAATAGAAAAAGCCCTGATCCAGTTCATCATAGACTCTTCTACCCTGAATTCCGCCATTTTTGCCCTCCATACACTGGGGTGCCATAAATCCTTCTGAGTCTTGGCATATTCTAACTCACGATTATCTGTTAACAATGAAAACATATTGATATATTTGTTTGCCCACACCATTTCTTTAGTTGCCATAGGGACATGTTGCGCCAAGTATTCCCGCCTTGAGAGTACAGCGCCCTCCCCCATTATTGGGAGCGATCTCTTACCGGTCTCTGTTGTACCTCCGGTCGTGTCTGTCGACTTATTCCGGTTTTCGACCACGGCCAAGGTCGCCACCTGTGGAGAAATAGAAGGCACGCTTGCTGCCCCAGCGCCCCTTGACTGCCTGAGCTGCTCGACAATCTGCCTAGCTTCTTCGGCTGGGTCTTCCACAGCCGCGGATCCCCCCGCTCCCTTCTTCAACCAGGGTAACACAGCCGCCAACTGAAGCGCTAGCTCGGGAGGCATTTGGTCACTATCCAGCGGTGTGATAATCACGGGGATTGGCAATCCCCCATCCGGTGTAGGTACCGGGCTGGACGCTGGTGCTACTGGGACCAGCGGGACCTCCATCGGGACTGGGGCCTCACTAGGACCCTCTTTCCCCTTCCTCTTTTTCCCCTTACCCCCCCCCCCCTGGGGTAATGCTTGGCAAAGCTGGCCCCACGATCCTTTTAGGTCGCCCTGAGGGCCCCGCTTGGGCCTCCACTTGTTTCCGGAGGGCCGCTAGGCCGCGACCCAGCTGGTCTACTTTACCGAATTTCCTGTCCATCGCTGACACTTGGTTCACTAGTGTGCGCAGCATTCGTTCCATCTCAGAGCTCTTTCCACTCTTCTTACCAGGCATATTTGCGTTCTTGCTTTTGTCTCTGCCTGTATTCCAGAGGCGACTCGAACTCCAGCTACGCCTTGACGACTGAAACAGAAAAACAACGATTACACGTTCAAAAAAGTGCAGCTTGTTCCCTTGAGGGCTCACGAGCGACGAGTGGTGCAGCCTTCAGAGCGCAGGAACAAGAGGACGCCTGCCTGGATTCCCGCGCCTTTTATCTTGCAGCGGGAAGGCAGGGCAGCATCCCCATCCCGCCCAGAAGTGCACGGACTTCCGGGCGGGTGTTAGGACAACCCTTTTAGGCGGCGGGGGGCGTGCTTTGGCCACGCCACTATGGGCATACCGGCAGGGACATGCCCCCCCCCCCGCAAAGGTTTCCCGGGGGATTGGGGCACCCAGCCATACGTTCGGGGTGACCGAGTGGTCTCCCCTTTCCAAATAGGTGGGAGTATTATGTGGAAATCAGCGTGAAGATGGTATTAATCAACTGAATGATGAAACTGGCAAAAGTTTGTAGGGGAAAAAATCTGGTAAAAAATAGTTTAGACTTTTATGGATGATAGATAGGTAATATTTCCTGATGAAAGCCTGAAGTACGGTTGCTAAGTACTGGTTCCCTATATGAATAAATAGCATCAACGTTGCTTGAGATGATTAGCTGTTTCTACATGGTTATACATAGTCCCCAAAAATTCAAAAAATGTGGTTAATATTGTTTAGTTGCCTGTCATTGTATCAGGCATGTGTTAGCAGATCTATTGCAGGCATTTCGTTAAAAGGACTCGGGCATGGTCAGATTATAGGTATGAATAACACGGTGTGTTTCAAAGGGTATTTTTTGCTTTGTTTATGACATAGCTATCATCAACATGTTTTATTACCTGTACTACAATCTTTGTGTTGGGCCGGATCAGCGTAGTTATTGAGGTTCCGTTTCAAAAAAAGGGGAACTTTCCAGAGAGTAATAACCGACTGGCAGAAAGAAACGAGTAAGTATGAATGCGGGGCAAAGTATCGATTGATTGTTTAGGATGCCACGGGTTTTTATCAAATGCTACGATATTTCTATTAAAATGTACCTGTATTTCAGGATGTGAAATCTGCCAATGCAGTAGTGCTGTGAGTTAATGCATGGTTTGTGTGTGCTCAGGATATCGGCTATCTAAAAAATAATAAAGTGGAGATGAATACGGGCTGCATCTTGGAACGTTAATTTGAAGGATAGCATAGTAGCGGGTGACTGCATTTTCTCACAGTTCTTGAATGTGTTTAAAAACTATGGTGACTGATTAGTGCTAAATGATTGAAGGTGATCCTCTGTAGAACCGTGTGGTTTCTCAGCCGAGTGAAGTTTGGGCGGGTTTCAGATTATCGGCTATCTGGAATTAAATGTAGACGTACATGAGAAATGCATTTCGAAATGGTTGCGATGAATGACGTGATGTTTTTGTATTTCTTACCTTTATTAACCAAGATAGTGGCGTAAAGAAGTCACGTGGTTATATAGCATAGTGAAGTTTGGCCATGTTCAGATTATTGGCTGGTTAAAATTAAAAAATAGCTGTGTAAGGGAATAAGCATAATAAGGTGCGTAACGAGATGGTTATTGTTATTAGCGCGAGTGTCTTGTTTACTTCTTACCTGTGTTTACCAAACTTAAGGCGTGCCGGAGTTACGTGATTACCCAGCCGGTAGGAGTTTGGAGCTGGTTACCGATTATCGGCTATCTGGAATTAAACGTAGCCGTACATGAGAAATGCGTTTCGAAATGGTTGAAATGAATAACGCAATGTTTTTCTATTTCTTACCTTTATTAAGCAAGATAGTGGCGTAACGGAGTCACGTAGTTACACAGCCTAGTGAAGTTTGGTCATGTTCAGATTACTGGCTATCTAAAATCAAAAATAGCTGTGTAAGGGGATAAGCATAGTGAAGTGCGTAACAAGATGATTATTGTTATAAGCGCAAGTGTCTTTTTTACTTCTTACCTATGTTAAACGAACTAAAGGCGTACCGGAGTTACGTGGTTACCCAGCCGGTAGGAGTTTGGTCGGGTTCAAATATCCGGCTATCTAAGATTAAAAATAGCCGTACAGGAGAATTAGCATTCCAAAATGCATAACGGTTTAATCATTATAGATAACGTGAGTGTCTATTTTGCTTCTTACCTGTATTAGACGAAAAGGCGACGCGCCGGACAAGCACGGTTAGAAGGCTGAGAGTTCAATAGAGGGGTTTAATTTGATCGCATTGATTGGTTTATATACTACGTGTTACCATTGGTGGTTGACATTGACCTTGCCTCTTAAAGGTGTATACTATAGTTATCCGCATATTATTTAGAGCGGATTCGCAAAGCATTGGCAGCAGTTGTCAGCCACAGCTCCCAAGGGCATATCAGGGGAAGTACGGCCCATGAGTAGATCGAGAAATACTACACATTAAACAGATTTACGGAGGCAGAACAGATAGATATATTCATTTAGCGCATTAGGGGGGACAAAGTTTTAAGCCATTAACTACAGTTATTTTAAGTGCAAGCTCTCTCATCAGATCATTTTCTATTCTCTATTTGGTTTACAGAATGGCGTTCTCCCAGGGTAATCCATTGTTTAAGCCATGGGTAAATGTCCCCAAGGAAAAGATCCAAAATACTTCTTTCTTCTTTCTGATCTTATCGCCACCATTACTGTTTGGCGTGTGGATCTTTTCCAGGATACGCCATCTGATGTCAGACGGGGAGTGTTTGAATTCAGAAAAGAGATTCACCAGTGGGACTGTGAGCTTACGTGTTTTGATGGCAGACCTGTGTTCTGTGAGACGTGTTTTTATTGCGCGAGAGGTTTCTCCCTCATAGCCCAAATTACATGGGCATATGATAAGATATATTATGTTACGTGTATTACATGTCCATAGTTCTTTTGCTTGTATGCTGAATTGATTGAAAATAAATGATTCTCCCGATATGATGCTGTCACAGGACTGACAGGAGCCACATAGGGAGGTGCCCCTGACTAAGTTAGTGGCATTTATTGATTTTTGTATAAGTGGGGTTTTGGTAGTCGCTGCAGTATAACGTGATCGGACTACAAGATCCTTTAGATTCTTATTGCGGCGGTGTGAAAACAATGGTTTTTTGAGTTTGGTTTGGGATGGGTCTACATTTAAAAGATGCCAATTGGTAATAATGATTTGTTTGACAGTGGCATCTAACGTGGAGTGCTTCGTGATGCAAACCAGTTTTGGTTCTTGTTGTTCCTTTTGAGGTTTGAGTAGAGCATCTGGGTCGTAGAATCAGGCTCTTTTGTATGCTTCTCTTACAAGACAATGAGGATAACATTGTTCAAGAAATTATTGTTTCATTGCTACCGATTGGGTGTCATAGTCCCTTAGAAACTGCGAAAAAGGAATGCCATCCTTCTGATTTCTCGGGTGGTAGCTAGTAAAGTGAAGCAAGGTATTCCTTGCCGTCGGCTTTGTGTACAAGTCTACCTCAAGCATATTTGATTCATTCCTGATATAGATGTCCAAAAACTCAACTTGCGTTGTATTAATGTGGGCAGTAAAGCGGAGATTGTTGTCAGCAAGATAAGCCAGTCCAAGAATTCTTGTAGAGTCGTTTCCCTATTGGTCCAGATGAAAAAAATATCATCAATGAAATGGTACCAATGGGAAACAGACTCAAAGAATGGGGTCATTTCATTATATATATGCTTGGACTCAAAAAGAGCCATGTATATATTTGCTATGGACGGAGCCATGGCTGCCCCCATGCTTACGCCCTTTGTTTGCTGATACATGTGCTCACCAAACTGGAAAACATTCTCTTTAAGGACATTTACATACCCAGTACATACCCACGCCCATGGGCACACAAACATCAGTCACACACCTACGTTGGCTCTGCATATGACGTCCCGGTCCACTCCCCTTATGATTTGAGTGGTTATCAACAAAGCTACATATCCAACCTCCAACCCGCTGCCTTCAGTGACATGGTTGAATCCACTGTACACAGCACATAGTAATGTGGTAGGGCCCGGGGCCCTCATGCATACAAGACCACAGGGACCTCATACAGATATCATGTCGAACTGGCAATGGGATCGTGCACCCGGCCCCTTTATTGGCAGGGCCACATATACAGTGTCATCTGTGCTGGATGTGTGTGGGGTGAGTTTAAGCCAGATTGTTTGGTGCTGGCAACAACCTGAACAGTAGACACCAGTGCAACGGAAACACAGAAACCTGCATAACAGAGTCAACTGCTGAGCAACATGGAGGGAGCCGGAGCAAGTACAGTGGTCACCCAACATACAAACAGAAGTGTCCGTGAGTTGCAGTACACTGAGGTTGGGGCACTAGAGCTGAGGGTGCTTATGTGAAGAAAATGTCTTGTATTGTGTCCCTTCGGGACATTCCTGAAGCAGACACAGTGGGGTGTGTTAGACCTGCATCATCTTCCACATCAACTTCCCAGGTCTCCCACACTGCCTGAGGTGACAGTGCTGCAGAAACTCTCCACAGCACAAAATTCAATCAGTGACGGTCCACGTTAGTGGAACCTGGAGTGCTGAGCAGGGTTACATGCAGATGATGGCATCCACGATAGGTGCGAGCAACTCCATTAGTTTTTTGGTACCACTATTTCAACTCTGGCAGATGGCGGTTGGAGGTGGTCCTGGCGATAGTGGTGTGTGACTCCTGCAGTGATGCCATGTCTGGGCCAGTCAGGACTCAATTGGATGTGTGAGCCCTGGTGGGCTGCAGTTCAGGCCAGAGGCAGCGGACAGCACAGGGCCAAAGACACATGGCATTGATGACCCCAAAGCTATCGTCTCAGAGGCCATGAAATATTGAAACAAACAGGCTCCCTGACTTGAGCTGCACAGAGTTAGTGGCCCCGGGTGCACAGCAGCCGGCACGGGCACCCTGCCACGGGACGGTGACTTGCGATGCACTGACGTAGGGCCACGTGGACTGGGTGGGTGCTCATTGATGTCGAAGGTGAATGTGGAGGAGTGGAAAGTGACAGCCCCATTGCCAGAACCAATTCAATATCAGCTATATGAGCACGAAAGTACCTCCTAGTCTAAAGACCCAGACCCCACCAATGTACGACCAGTGAGTGTTCATGAATGTTGGGGAACAGACTTAGTGGCACCGGGGCTGATAAGGGGATGCAGGGGCATATTATCAAGGGGGTTTATCTCCACTTTTTTGGCTTTAAAAGCCAAGAAAGCGGAGATAAAATTATCTCCCTATTACCTAGCTGCCGCTAACACCAGTTAGCGACAGCTAGTAGGAGATAGCGACCATCTTGGGCCCCACTTTGCATGTCAGTGATATTTATCACTAATGAGATGCAAAGTGGGCGTGCCAAGATGTTAGCGACTGAAAACAGTCGCTAACATCGCTATCTCCTATTACCAACTTTTGGAGATATTCACGCTAAGCGGGAATATCTCCAAAAGCTAACACCTGCCCTGAGCAGTTCTTAGCCATGTTATCCAATGGGAGGTGGATAACATGGCTAAGAGCATTAGCTCGCTAATGCATGAATATCGCGGACTTTTCAGCGATATTCATGCTTTGCGGCGATTTTTACCGCATTTGCGTTAAACCTAATACCAAGGTTTATTTGCGGTAAAAATCGCCGCAGCGCTGCTGTAAATTTTTGTCTCTAACCAAGCAATAGCGATAATTATCGCTATTGCTTAGTAATATGCCCCGTTGTCTGCGATGATGCGGGTACACTGATATGAACTCTGCCATTGCGAAATTAACACTCTGTGACCTACTAGACCATAGTGTAGGCCGGAGGCAGCGGTCAGCAGTGGCCCACAGCCACGTGTCATTGGCTCGCGATGCACAGAGTTAGTGACAGCAGGGCAGTTGTCGGCAGTGTTCGATCACCTCCGTAACGATGACCCTTTTTTGCTCCTGACTGCAACTCGTCATCCTCTTACACCTCTGCTTGATTGCAATATGTACTCTGCCATTGAAAAATCGATGCTCAGTTCCAATTGTGAAACCAACTCAACCGCAGCGTAGGCAGTAGGCGTTTCCAGCAAGTGGCCACTGAAATGTGTAGTTGTGATGCTATACATAGACTTGTTGTCACCATTTCAAAGGCAGTATAGTGATTTAAAGTCTGCATTGCCATATGTACCCAGCCATTGCATGATCAAGACTCAGTTCCAAATGTGTGACCTACTGGAGCTTAGTGTGGCTCTGGAGCAGTGGTCTGCATGGGCCCACAGACATGTGTGGTTGTAATGCTATGCACAGACTTGGTGGCACCACATCGAAGGGAGTATAGTGACTTCAGCTCAGCCATAAACATCGTCCTCAACCATAGTGTAATCAAGATTAGGTTCCAAATGTGTGACCTACTAGTAAGCTGTGTATGCCAGTAGAGTACGTCAACGACAAAGGAGGACTGCAGACCTTGTTTGCGAAGGACGTTATGGTTGTAGCAGTTTGCCAGGGTTGAGGGCCTCAGGCCTGGAGGTTGCACCTGCACGTGGTGGGCCCTCTTCAACACACGCCGGTGTCCGCAGGTAGGCATTGAGGCCTTGGTGTGCAGGTGAACAGTATAGCAGGCAACTCCGCTTATAGTGATGACATCGGCCTTGTGGCAGGGTGAGAGGCACCGCCCTGGCAGCGATGTTGGGCATTCCAGAAGAGAACCACGCCCAGAGCTACGTGCCTTTTATTGACACACCTATGCTGGCCTGGCGTACGCCGGGCCAGCCCATTCCGTTTCACGGTCATGGGGGGCCGTAACAAGCTACATTTCTGCGTTCATCTCCACTGGCTGGGGTGACAGGGTTGCGTCCACTGTCCACTACACCCCATACATAAAAGGTGTATGTCAACATGGATATGTGTGTGTTCTGCATACTGCAGTATGGCCATCACATCCATGCCACACTTGGCATTGTGTACATTCTCATTCATGGGTCACTTGCCTCCTTTGCACATGCCTAGTCCCCACCTATTCCCAACTCTTCCCACATCCTGTTATTGTGTGGCTGAGGTGCCATACCGTTGATGGCTAATGTACATGGCTGGCCTAGTTTTTCCACAGTAAGTTGTTCTGTTGTGCCTGGTGGGTGTGCATGTAGTATGTGAGCTTGTGACATGTGCATTTCCTGTGCTGTGAGCTGCATGATTGTGGAGTGGAGGTGTGTGGTGTTCCATCCTGGTAGCTCAGGTAGATGATGGACTGTCGAAAGTTGTACTGCTCATGCACAATGCCTGGACTTATTGTGTGCAGTGTTGCCAGGGGGCACAAGTAGGACATGTGTGCAGTTAATTACCCCCTGACACGTGCAGGAAGACAGCTGTGGCGTAGGTGCCGTGCTTGGTGTCTAGCTGTTCCTGCGCAGTGTGTGGGAAGTATAGATAGTGGGGTACCAAGTTGATGGTGTCATCAATGACCGTTGTGAGGGACTTGGATTGGACTGGCTGTGTGACTTCCGACTCGTGCGGATGTTAGTTGGAGGGTACCAGTGGCCAACAGGTGCATCACGGCCAGCAGCTTGGTCGGCTGTGGGATGTTGGTTGTCCGCTGTGTTGGTACTGTGTGCAATGGTGGTCAGGATGGTTGATCTTTTGTGCCTGTGGTGGGCTATGACATTCTCTGGCGTTGGGTCTGTGAGGTTGGTGCATTTTAGGAGGATTGCTGACTTTGTCTGCGCAGCCTTGGTGTTGGTCCGGGGGGTGGTGGGGATCCGGGGGGTGGGGGTGGTCCTGGGGGTAGTGGCGGTTGGTGTTGTGGTCCTCTTGGGTGTCCGGGCCACATGTTCAGTGGCTCCAGGGCATCTTTTGTTCTTCAGGTGTGGCTCTGGGCTGGCCTCCCTTTTGTGGTGCACGCTGTGGGCCGACTTTACACCAGGTCAGATCAGGTGTTAGTTTCCTGCTGCTAACCTGCCTTATCGCATGTTCTGGGATCTTATCGCCGAACTGGCTGGTCATTGAGAATGTTGCAAAGTGGTGTTGTCGCAGCTTTTTGCTCGGCAACACCTACTCTGCATCTCATTAGCCATAGTTGGGGGATCATCTGTGGCGATGTTCTTTGCGGCTACAAACGCAGGTCAACTGGTGCTATGGGCTGTGAGCACCAGCTTGTGAATGGGGTGATAAATGTATTGCGACTATGGCTGCGATAAAGTGCAGTTAACTCGGTGATAGCTCCTTGAGAATATGCCCCATGGTGTTTCCAACTTAGATGCTTTGGACACATTGCCACCACTAAACAGTGTCAAAGTACAAGTGCTCCCTATATAAAGTGTAATGGTAATAGGTTGCCTATGATTGGTATGTTTCCCTTACTAGTAAAGTTCCTAGCAAAGTGCACTATGTGTGCCAGGGCTGGTAATGAAAATGCTACTACTGGGCCTGCAGCACTAATTGTGCCACCCACACAAGTACCCTTAAAAAGGATCTCAGGCCAGCCATTGCAGTGCCTGCTACAGTTTGTTAAAGTGCCATGTTGTTCTGACAAGTGCGCCCACTTGCCAGACCTTACCCTTCCCTTTCTATGCACATCAGGCCCCTTATGGTACGTCCAGGGTACCCCCTGGGCAGGGTGCAGTGCATGTGAAAGGTAGGGCATGTACCAAGGTGTGTACCAAGTCCTGACAGTGAAATCATCTATTTTTAGCTTTTCACTGTTGAAAGGCTATCTTGCCCATAGGATAGAGTGGGAGGGCTGTGTAATATGTTTTCCAGCCTATCTTCCCAAAGGCTTAAGATGGAAAGGTGAATTTTAGTATGCCTGAACTCACGGTGTATTAACACATCTTTTTATGAAAGTTGTTTTTGGATTTTGTGTTTAGAAGCCTCTCTTTTAGAAGTGACTGGGTTTTTGTGCGTAACATTTCTGTGTGTCTCTGCCTGGTTGTGGGTTGACTGTCTGGATTTGAAAGCGATAGGATCTGGTGAATGTATGGACCCAGGGGAGGAGGTGAGACAGCAACAGGCTGTATAGGTACAAAAAAGAGGGGAAGCGGGCTATTATCACTTGGAAATTCAGTAGAAGGTCCAGCTACAGCTACTGCCCACAAGTACAGGTTAATTCAAACGATGCTGCACCGTTCCTGGAGGGAAAAGGGGAATTAGATATGAGTCATGAGATGCGGAGGATGTCATTAGGGTAAAGAAGAATTACCCTTGGACATTCATTTTGTTGGATTTAGTGCCCTCACACACCTTTGCTGGTGTCATGCTTCATCATTTGGGCCTGCTCCTCTTTGGGTCGGCGGTGCAATACCCAACGGGCAACACCTCAAAGAGGAGCTCTTTAGCAGAGATCTTTTTCCAACTGCCGTGTAGATGAAGTGCGGGTGTGGGGCCAGGAAGAATTGTAGATGTGTTGAGGTGATTAAAATAAAGCTAGGGGTACCAAGGAATAATTTATTCTGGCGGTCCACTGCTCTAATTAAAATAGATTCTAGAGGGTAAACGCTGGAATATTATGCTTCCAGAAACCTTCCAGAGTGTGCTATTGTTCGGTCAACATGTTTCTCGCTATTGTCCATTAACAGGCGATTCTTCAGGACCAAAGGAACTATTTAGCAGGTATCTGTGGAGTTCACTGTCTACAAAGAATCACTGAGCCCGATTCACAGAACTAACTTAAGACAAAATCCTAAACTTACTACCATTTTCGTATTCACAGAAGGCACTTACTCATTTCGGTATTCACAGAAGTTAGGAGTCCTAACTTTGGGACTCCTAAATGCCTTCTGTGAATACCGAAAGTCCTAAAGTTAGGATTTTTCTCAGTTCAGGAGTAGTAAAGTTAGGACTCCTAACTTTAGGACTCCTAAATGCCTTCTGTGAATACCGAAAGTCTTAAAATTAGGATTTTTCTCAATTTAGTAATAGTAAAGTTAGGACTCCTAACTTTAGGACTCCTAAATGCCTTCTGTGAATACCGAAAGTCTTAAAATTAGGATTTGTCTCAGTTTAGTAGTAGTAAAGTTCTAAAGTAAGGAGTCCTAACTTTACTACTACTATCCCACTTAGGGTGAAAAGTGCTACAGCAAACAAATGATGGAAGGGATGCTGACAATGCAAACATTCTACACCATTCAAAAGATCTAGGTTAAATCCATCGTTCTTTTGCTCACCATGCCACCCCAGTTTAGATCCATCCATATGCAAAACAGTCTTGACCCTGTGCCTCATGAGAACAGTCCAGACCGAACTGCCAAGCCAGGTCCTCCCTGGCCCGGATACAATCATCCTGGGACCGGTTTCAGGGTATTTCACCCTTCTTCAGCCAGGCTAGCTTGAATCAAGTGGCACAGTAAGCAAGGGATCCACGTCTGGGCACCCCCATCCTACTTAGGACAAAAGGTGTTGCAGCAAAGAAACGATGGACGGAATGCTGACAATGCAAACATTCACCCCCAGTCAAAAGATCTGGGTTAAATCCATTGTTCTTTTGCTCACCATGCCACCCCAGTTTAGACCATATGCAAATCAGTCTTGACCCTGTGCCTCTTGGGAACAGTCCAGACCGAACTGGCAAGCCAGGTCCTCCCTAGACGGGAAACAAGCATCCTAGGACTGGTTTCAGGGTATGTCATCCTTAAGTAATTTATTCCCAAGGGCCCGAGGTGAGCTGGCTCCCTGTTGCAAAAACTCAGGAACCAAAAAGTTTCCAGGAGAGTCTCAACGGCGCTGTGTGTGGATGCTTGTTACAGCCGGAGACCCTCGTAAAGTGTGCCCTGTGATCGTGGGCACTTGGAGTCCAAGCAAAGATCAGCAATGCGGTGTGCATGTGCTTTTTGCAGCCTAAACCCCTTTGTGAGGCTTGTCCAGTTATTGTGTGCACCAGAATCCAAGTGATTCTCATCAATGCTGCTTGCGTGTGCTTTGTGCAGTGTGAGACCTTTGTGAGGATTTGCATTGTTATCGTGCACCCGGAGTCCAAGTGAGTAGCATCGACGTGTGCGTGTCCTTTGTGCACTGTGAGACCTTTGGGTGGATTTGCCTTGTTATTGCGCACCCGGAGTCAAAGTGAATGTCAGTGACGCTGTGCGCGTGATCTTCATGCAGCCTGAGACCTTCGTGTGGAGTGCCTGGTGATCGTGCACCTGAAGCTTGTAAATGTAAATTGATACTTGTATAGCGCACTACTCACCCGCAAGGGTCTCAAGGGGCTTGTACGAATACCGTTGTGGAACCCATCCTGGCTTTCCCTGTGAGACGTCCACTCCTGGGCACCCCCAAGGTGGAGGCCAGAGATCCTTAGCATTGTGGGGGCCGTTGTGGAGATTAAGCAAGCTACTGCCCAGAGTTGCAGAGTGGGACTCCATGATTGGAATAGGCACAGAGGCGAGAATTATCAGGTCAGTGGAATTTTTGAGCCCAAGACCCGCCAAAGCAGGTAATTGAACCCTGGTCCCGGGCTAGACTTCTGCATCAGGGTCTGCCGCTCTAATCATTGAGCCACACTTCTCCACTCAAGCTCATGGAAGTCTCAGTGACCCTGTGTGCGTGTGCCTTGTGGCAGCCTAAGAACTTCATAACTATAGCAGCCCGGCCAGGACTGGCAGCCCCGGAGGAGCTGAGACGCAGGCCCGAGCCCACTGTTGCCAATTCACAAAGATTGCATTGGAGGCCCAGCTGCTGGCGAGGAGAGATGGGTTAGCGCCCCCAGGTAACGTGTGTCAGCTCCTGGGGCGGGCCATGGGCTCGGAGGGAGATGCTCTCAGCCTCTCTCTCATTTCGGCAGCGCAAGCCTCTGCTTCGGCTCATATCACGGCCCATATTGCCAAGGGAGTGGCAGTACCATTGGCCGGACTGCTGAGCTGCACATTTTGATTACACCATACCCGTGTAGCAAGCAACTGTTGAGAGGCTGACTGCAAGTCATAAGGAGTGGCAGAGAGTTCGCCTAAGGCACTGTGATAGGTGCCCGAACGTATTACCATTATTCCATTTCTGCATTACAGAGTACTTAATTAGAATATGACGTAAGGCATAATTTCTGCATAAGAAACTACCTGATTCTCATATGATGCATTGCATTGTTTTTGCATAACGAACTACCTGATTAGCGTATTACGCATTGCATTACTCCTGCATAACAATCTGCCTGATTATGTATGATGCATGGCATTATTTCTGCATAACGACGTACCTGGTGGTTGTATTATGCATTCCAATATTCTTACCTTGCAAAGTGCCTGATTCTTGCATTACACATTGCATTCTTTTTACATTGCAGAGTGTCTGATTGCTGAGTTGTGCCTTGCATTATTTTTACATTGCAAAAGGGCCTGATTCTATCATTACAAAATGTATAACATGATATTAGGGTTACAGGAGAATGTTTAGAAGTGATTATATCGGCAGAACTTACAAGGGCTGGCTGGCCTAACAGCTGGCCAGGAGAAATAGTACACAAACTCATATGTTGGATTTATATTGTGTGGTCTTATTGTATATCTTTTTATATAAAATGTACAGTTGTTTTTATAAAACTTATGTGGAGTCTATTTGTGGTGTCATCATTGGGTCACTGTAAGCATGGTTGCAAATACTTTACATATTTGCCTTTAAGATAAGCCTGGCTGCTCGCGCCAAGCTACCAATGGGGTGAACGGGGCTATCTCAGAAGGTGACCTTCCTTTTCCTGACATGGAACCTCGGGTCCCTATTTGGCTCAGGTACCTACCTCAGCTAACCAGGGATCAAGGGTTTAACACTATTGTTGTTGGAAAGGCGTGCAGAGTCTGCTTTAGAGGCCCGATGTGGGCCCCCATGGACTCCGGGGGGGTGGGGGGTGCACATGGGGGGTACCTATGGTACCCCCAGCAGTTCAATGCACAGCATGGCAGGCACCGCGCGTGGAGACACTGTGGGAAATTTCAGTTAATCACTAGAGAGATAGCTGACCGAGTGTGGTTAGTGTTGTAAGTACATGCTTCACTCTGCATGTTATAATTATTTACTGAAATGAATGTGGGAGATATTTGAGAACTCAAAAGAACGCATCCTCATTTAGCTTTCAACAGCCCAAACTATAATTCCCACGACAAAAAGTACACTCCTCTCATTTGGTTAATTTCTAAAGGAAATGCTTTAGGTTTTACAGCTTCAAATCTATCAAGATGGCTTCAGTAGTCCCACACTTTTATCATAAATATAGAATGAGAGCGCTTTAATTTTCCATTAGAGCACTGTGAGAAACTGCAGCTTATTACTAGGGAGTTTTCTGGCAGACTGCTTCTGGGTTTGGTATTGGTGCTATGCTGTTTTGCTTCACAACTTTGGAAATCTCCGACTGAGTTTCAGCTAACAGCACTCAGTCAAAAGTATAGTCTGTAGCAAGGTTATGTATGACTGTGGGCCAGAAAATGAGGAGTGACTGAAAGTTGTCTTATTGTATGAGGTGGCTTGATACCACTGGAGTAACTTTGGTTAATTGTGACAAATTTTATTTTCAGAGCTGTGCAAAGAAGTTAGTGTTAAAGTAAAAATCGTTCACATATTTGGGTATTTGAGCACTTATTTTCCACAAGCTTGAACCAGTCATGCACACCAATCATTTTAAAGATATAAGCAAGTATTGATATAGCACAAATATTTTTCGTGTCGGTTGTGCCTGCCCATAGAGATAAGGAAAATGCATACACATATTAACACATAAATGAAGCTATCCAGGTAGAGCAACATATCTACAGATGGCCACGTGCACATACTAGAAATCCTAGTGGTGCCAATGCACAGGCCATGGCATGCATTTATCCATGCACAAAAACTAAACAACAAGGGTACCCATTCACACACACTGAAGCAAATAACCCCATGCACACAGCTCTGGAAGCTCTTCCTGGCTTAGTGCAGCGCAGCAAAATGACTTATGGCGCTGCTCTACACTAATTCTTTGTAAATAAAGCCATTAGCATCCAGTGGGCCCTGAAGAATGTTCTCGCCTAGTACCACGGCAATATGTCCTACTATACTTTTGTCTCATTGATTTATACCGATATCTGCTTTGTGTTATTATAAATCTGGTAATATACATCTTAGGACTTTCATTTTTATCCTTTCCCCTCTTTTGGGATGAAATGATCTATTGTTAGGGTTCCTGTGCTAATCGAAGGTAAAGAAAACAACGCACTTTATAGCTGGAATTACTAATCTAAATTGACAGAAAAAATTAATACTTGGCATCTGGCTGTAAATTGCTTTGAAAACGGCTAAGTATTCTTTCCTCAGTGAAATATTTGAAAAGTTAATCGTACTCCAAAAGATGGTAAGGTATTTGGTTAATTATAACTCACCATTTGTTTTATTTTAGAATAATTCGTGCGAGTATTTAAGTACTCACATTACCGTTGTTAGCTGTTGAAATTTTCCCATCATCAAACCTGTGGAAGAAGAACAAATTTAGGGTGGGTGTTAGAATGCCAGAAAAAAAGAATGTGCATACAAAGTATATTATACAAATCCAGGGGTGGCTCGAGGCTCATGGTGGCCCTGGGCAGGGAGCGTAGGTAGAGGCCCCGGCCGGGGCCTCTGCACCATTTCTTAAGAGCCTCAGGGGCCACGGCCGGGGCCCGCACCATTTCTTAAGAGCCTCAGGGGCCCCGGCAAGGGCCTGCACCATTTCTTAAGAGCCTTAGGCCTGGCATGGTGGCCCCTGGGGTTTGGTGGCCCTGTGCAGGTGCACAGCTTGCACATGCCTAAGGCCGCCCCTGACAAATCTTATCAGTATGGGTTTAATGCAATATTGCACCCCCATTACGAGTGTTTTCATACTTTCTGATACGTGTGGTAAATCTTGTTACTGTTAAATCTCCAAGTTATTCCCCATTTTAGAAGAAAAAGTCACATTAAGTGCCTTTTATGACACATGATAAATAACACACTCCAATATATTCGTATTAATCATGTGTGAGAAACCGCGTACTAAAATTCATCATAATGAAGGTTTGTTGAGTATTATTTACTAAGATGTTGTGCTTGTTCTCATGTGCTGCTCGTGTGGTCCAATTGCTTACTTATTTAGTAAAACCCTAAGGTCACAGTGCAAAAATGTGTAGCACGAATGTGAGCACGAAACAACCCTTAAACTAGGCCTTTACAATTATGAGCTAGAGGTTTTATCAAGTGTCATCTTAATAATTTCGGGCTCTCTCCACAAGAAATATTTTGGAGACCCCTGTTTGGAACAACCTTTAATTGTATTACCCATTTTTTGCTAATTCAGGCCCTTTGTTGGCTTACAATATTGCATTATTCATGACCCGTAAAGATACAAAACTGCACCGAAGTAAGCTATGAATACTTCACTTTCCCAGGGGGCCTCTTTGGAGGTGAGGACCCTGGACAATTGCCCACTTTGCCCAAGCCTTAAAACGTCTCTGGCTTTATACCTGTGTGAACAGGCACACAGCACTGTAAAAAGTAAACCATGTTATTTTCACGCATTTTTAGAAGGTGTCCCTATGACAGTGAATGAGAGATAGAATAGGAGAAAGGAACAAAGCGCAGACAGAAGCAGAATAAAGTTGAAATCAGACAGGTGTATCTGCAAACAGTTTCATTTTCCATTCTCCATTCTAAAAAAAACAGAGTAGACTACTGAACTAAGGGGTTCCCCGATATGTGTTAGGGAGGACGGCTACCGAAGGCAAGGGGGGACATCATGTTTCCATGACATATACTTTTAGTAGGTTGTCACAAGTACATCATTTTGGAGTTACCGCTTACTAGATGCCTGGAGGAGGGAACTGACACTCTTCTGGCTAATATTTTTCATCCAACTCAGCAGAAGTCATGGTCTACTCAGATATGTGGTTCTTGAATCGTAAAAACTAGATCCTCTTTTGCATTGGTAACTGCAGATAGAGGATGGCAAGGCTGTTGTGTGCACTGGTATTTGTATCAGATTTAGCCCAATACCGGAGGGCAGAGACTGGCCCTGCCCACCCTCCCGATTCATCAAATGGCATTCTCAGAACTGAGGAGTCCACTTAGACTCTGACAGGGCCTTTCCACTCAGGCCACACATTTTAAGGATCTTCAAGCCCATTAAGCTCTCAAGCAGAAGATCCATGGTACATGTCCATTTACATACCTATGGATTCGTTGGAAAAGTATTGGAATTATCTACATATAATGTTCCTCATCCACAGTGCTAGGTTGGGCAGCTAGATCTAGGATACTACCCAAACACAGTTCAGGTAGGAGGTCAGCGGCTGGGCTAGAGATAACTTCCATGACTAACATTCTACAATTGTGATCCTTGCTCTGCATGGGCATCAGGCATGTTTAAATAGTTCAGTTTTTAGGAAATCTGTGAGGTACATGCGTTTTTAACCTGGATTCTGTCCATGGCTTAGAATAGCATTTCTCATCCAGGGGTCTGTTGACCCCTAGTGGTCCATGACTCAAAGGGCCCAATTCACAGAACTAACTTAAGACAAAATCCTAAACTTACTACCATTTTAGTAGTCACAGAAGGCACTTACTAATTTTGGTATTCACAGGAGGCACTTACTCATTTTGGTATTCACAGAAGGCACTTACTCATTGATGATTAAGTGCCTTCTGTGAATACCAAAATAAGTAACTTACTCATTTTGAGTAACTTACTCATTTTGAGTAATTTACTGAGTAAGTGCCTTCTGTGAATACCAAAATGGTAGTAAGTTTAGGATTTTGTCTTAAGTTAGTTCTGTGAATTGGACCCCTACTTTGACTGTTTAGAAACTGAAATAACGATAGCAGATTAGTCAAGTATAAATACATAAAAAGCCAAATATAATTTTTAAACACCCTATACATTTTAAGGAATTTGGTACTAATGGGGAGAAATGACATTGATATCCTTTACTCAACTTGTGGGAACAGTGCAAGTACAGCAAACAGTAGTATGGATGATTGGCGGCCTCAATTGAAGCACTGATATGTCGTCAAGAAGAAAACATTAAGGGGCACATTAGTATGGCGGGCGGACTTTGTCCGCCCACTATCCTCGTGGAAAATGGGACCGCCCGCGATCTGAGTGGCGGTCATGCCATGCACATTATGATACGCCCGCCACACTGGCGGGCGCATCATGCATTTGTAACATTGCGGCGGGTGGTGTTTACACCAGCACCCGCCGCAATGTTAAAAATGCATGTTAGGCATTTGCATACACAAAGCGGCAGGCACCGGGCGGTGCCTGCCGCATTGTGTATGCAAATGCAGGGGGGTACCACAGGTACTCCCCATGCGCACCCCCACCTCGCCTTCACCATGGGGGCCTGCAACGGGCCCCCAAAGTAAAGACCACATGCTTCTCCGAAAAGCATCGGACCACCCTCATCGTAATATGGTTGGTGGTGACTCGGCAGTCTGGAGGTTTGACGAGTATACAGCTCATGGTGATTTGGATTTGGCGGTTAAATGATCGTTCCAATGTAGGATTTTGGCATAGGTTCTAGTGATCACGCTATGGCTAAAGCCGGTACCATATAAGACTTGATTTCTTAGTTAATTTCATTTATTTTTAGGTGGATATTTGGGCATATTTGATGGAGGCTTTCTTTGACATGTAACTTATTTAATATAAATTACATGAACGTATTTTACTAGGTAAGATGGAGACCCCGGTCCCCGTGTTTTTACACAACAGTTATTGTGTTAGTCATGGCACATTCACACTGAGTGTTTACATTCAGTGTTTATATCTTTACACAGACTGTGGATTTTCACAATACATGTATTTTTCATCGGAACCAGCTTGGATTCTATCTACACAGTTGTGTTCTTTGAGGGGTAGGTTTATTTATTTGATTTTAATGGACACTAGGTGCTAGTTGGGTTAGTGGTGAGTGATTAACGAGTTATGTTGCATTCACAGAATTGGATGAATCTCTAGGTTTTTTTACCATACATGATCAGTAAGACCTCCTGAAATAAAGAGGTACTTATCATATCCCAAATAACAGCTAGTCACGCAAAGTCTCACGTGGTGGTTTCTTTTTATTTACCTTGACCTTTGGTTTAAAATGACATGGAGGTACAGTGTTTTGGCAGGCATCTATTGGAGGATGTTTATGTTTCACTGAGCACCATACATCGAACTTTCTCTTTTCTAATTTCACTACTTGTTCATTTGATCTCACTTATTTTTTGATATTGTGGAGAATACAAACCCTGAGATTATTGGTGAAGGTGATTACATTCAAGAGATGTACAATTTTCTAACATTGGATACTGTAAATTTTGTTGTAGAAACGAGAACTAAACTATCCCGAAGAACTTCAACCTAATCAAGCGTTATCATAATCCCTGAAGAAGGGTTCAGTGTGAACCCGAAATGCATTGGGTTGTTTGTGTTTATTAACATACAATTGAACATTAATTTAACAAAAAATGTTATGTTATATTTGAATATTTGAATTTTGGGCTTCGAGGAGAATTAACTTCTTTTATTTTAATGTTTTGAAATCATGATGTCCTAATACAGTAATGAATATACAAGAAAAACATAAATAAATGTGTGCTTAAAGAATAAATCAAGAGTTCATAGGCTTTCTTGCCTGACAGCTGTGCGCAGCACAGTCCTTGGTTCCCAGGGACTCATTTGATACATTATACATAGGGGGGGTGGTACCCCTTCCCATTGCTTTGCACGCACACACATATATAACATTCACTAATCACATTCTTTGCTATCAGATAAATTCAGTTTACCAGAGGTGTGCAGACCCACCAACATTTCACGTCTCGCAGATACCGCCACCATTGGAAAGCACTTTTTTCGCCGGTCGCGAAGTCGACCACTGGAAATGCGGCGGACGGACTTTCCGTCCGCCGCGGATCCCCCAGCCATCCTAATGTGGCGGGGGTCATTTTGTTGAGGATGGCGGACGGATTGCCCCAGTCCGGCCATTAGTAGCTACCGCCAGCCCGGCAGGGGTAATCCGCCCGCCATCCTAATGGGCCCCTAATTTGCAGTAAAAAATGGTCTTATATAGCTTTGTATTTTAGAAATATAAACAAAAGTTTGAAAAGCACCAACCTCCCCATTAAAATCAAAATATTTCTATTTTTATGTTCTTAAGTAAACACAATAGTTCACAATGTGTGTATTTTCTCAGTATACTTGTTTCTGTAGTTTTGTGCATTGTTTTGAAGTTGTGGGCTGTGGTTCCTGGCTTCCAATAGTGATTTACTGGGGCTCCGCAGAAATCAAAAGTTTAAGAACTGCAGGTTTAGTTCTTTCTAAATTTGGGGTTCTGGACTCCCAATACTCGGAAGACTCCCAGGTACCAGATGTATGTCATGTTTCACATAATTGTAGCTAAGTTGGCTCTCCAAGCCTCTTGTCATTTATTGTAGGTCATTTCAAGGGCTCATAGGTGTTTGCATGTTTCTCTAAGTATCTTGGACCTTTATCCAAGTAGGCTTCATTGACAATCCAGAAGCATTGTATTGTTTAATGATATTTTGAAACATCGTTTCATAATCAAGGAAAATACATTTGTTAAAAGCTTTTCAAACAAGGTTAAAACACACAAAGGAATAGCAATAAACATAGTTAAATATCCATAATATCAATCAAGGGACTGGAATCACAAGGGGGCATTCACAAGACATTGCTTCTAACTATACATGCTTCATACAATCATTTGTAGACAGGCACCACCACAATTGACGTCGTGCCACTTTTCCATATTCTATATGGCTCTCCTCTCGTCAATAAACAGAGGGATCTAAACATGGGGGTAATACATTGGACCTTGGTTTCGAATAGAGGGGACGAAAGAACAGCACATGCTCATCACTTTCACAGGAAGTTTGGCAGCAAAGAAACCAATCGGATTCCTGGTTCACCTTCTTCTATTTTACAGTAAAGGCTGCTACAGGTAAGCACCAATATCTACATCTATAGGGCTCCATAGCCAGGAATTCCTCAACGTCACACACAGACTTGTGGAAGGGGGATGCACTTGTCAAGCTCCCTACCGATGCATTGTGGTCTCTAAGATGACAGTTGTTTTTTAGCATCCTTAAGCACCCCACTCTACCTTCCCCTTTGGCTGAAATACCATCCCTCAAACCCTCCTTGAGATGGCACAATTCTTCTGTACTCCACCCTCGAATCCAATACAACAAAGGTTCTAGCAAAAGCACTGTCTGAATCTCTTGGGTTCCTAGATCTTAGCAGATGGGAACCAGTGGCGTGCCCTTCCCTATGCCCAAGAGGAATAAGAAGTTATTTTCTGCTGTGCACAGGGAACTTGTGTTGGAGTAACCCATAATTCTGCCCCATAGAGTGCTGCCCCTCTCCCCGCCCAGATTGCGCCTTGAACATTTCTACTGATGGGTGGACAGGCTTCAAGGGCGATTTTTTGGCTCATTTTTGTATGGCACCCATCTGATATTTCACAACAAGAGTGCAATTTAAAATCTGTGAGTTTGATGATTCAGTCTCATCTAGTCTGATGTTCAGGAAGTCAAACTCCTACACCCTTTGCAGTGCCTCTGCACCAACCTTAAAGCTCTTTTTTCTCCTACCTTTCTTGTAATATACTAGGTATTTGGATCATAGTGGTGTTCATTTCAAATCCAAAATCTCAGCAAAATGTGCTAATACTATCACCCAAATTATGATGCCCTCTCCTAGTTTGGGACAACAACAACGTGTCATCTGCAAAAGGAGTGCTGATAACAATACCCCCACCAAGGTAGGGAAATCACAACCTATTAGATAGGTAGTACAGTTGTTAAAATGAAGGAGGAAGAGGGTTGGTGTGAGGACACATCCCTGCCGTACACCTTGGCTAATAGCGAAGGCATCAGCTAGCTCTAATTTCACCCCACACCTCACTTTTGCAAAGTTCCCCTTTTGCAACAGTCGAATCAGGTGATGATGATGGAGCAGGATTCCTAGTCCCCGCAGGACTTCTCAAAGCTTCCCCCTAGGGACCAGGTCAACGTCAGCACACAAGTCAATGAACACCACATAAAGGTCACACTTGGATGGATCCACCACCTTCCATTTGGTCAAGAAATACCGAAAGGGGGCGTGGTCTGGCAACGCAGGAAGATGAACGCCTAAACGAGGAACTCCGCTCCGGGACGGCACCCATATGGAGGCAGCCTTGTTTGCAGCACATCCAGGGCCATTAATGAAACTCGCCCGAGCAGGCTGATTATTGTGCCCATGAACGGTGTGTGTTTTTGGAGACCACTGACCTCTTTTCCCCGCCAGGGAAAGTCTGAGGAGACGAGCGGCAGTCGGGCCTCGTGACGTATTTGGAGCCCCGGGCCTCACGTAGTCTCCGCGCCTGTTTCTTTGACGAGCAACTGGAATTGGTGTGTGGAGATTTGCGGAGATTTATGAGGGACGACCCAACATGTGAAAACATCTTCTTCATGACTAATAGCTGTTCGGATTTTACGGCTAAATGTCTCTGTCAAGAAAGTAAATAACAGAGTAAACAGAAGGTTTTCCAGTCACGAGATATTCTTTCACCCCTTTTGAGCTATTATTGCAGTGAAGCGCTTTTAACAGAAAGATAATTTAGCTCACAGACTTGGATATATTCAGCTTCTTTGTACTGCAACAATTTATTGCCAGATATTTCTAACCTTCTCCCTCAGTCAAATATTTATGTAATTGATTTTTGAGTGAAAGTTGCTCTGGTTCCTGTCAACACGTTTTTTGGACCATTGAAATAAGAACTGGCATTTTCTTTCTATAATATACAGTTTGCTGAACTTTATATGTAAATTACCTTAAAAAGTGAAAAAGGGCAAAAGGCATTTATTCTGAGCTATTTTTCACGCTTGATATACCCGCTTTGGCAAGTGTCAGTTTTTTTTTAGGTCTTTCCTAAATTACTTAAATACAAAGACTCAGTATTTGAAAGACTTCATAACATCTTGCTACTACCTTTTTATTTACTTTGGAATAAAGCACTGCTACACTATTTTGTGCACTAACTAACCAGGATCTTGTGTGACCTGCCACTTACACAATGAGCCTCTGTAATGATATTTGCATAATGAATTTGCATTCCTGACTATCGAATAAATTATATCTCCTCAGTTGTCTACTTCTGGAAAATGAAGTCCTTCAGCTAAAACCTCTGCTACCGTTTACTTCATCAATGCAGAATTACCGCGTCCCAACTTGAACCTGATACCTCACTTTAACAATTGACAAGGGTCAAATATTCGGTTGTCAAGTCCAACAAGCGCCAACAAATGTTTATATGCTTGACATTCTGTCAAAGATCATTAAGTAACTGCAAATCCCTTTATTTATACTGACAAGCTTAAATTACTTACGCTCATTTATTCAAATATTTGAAGTTATGCCTAATAGCAAGAACAAGAATAAGTCTGCTAAAGAGGTACTGACGTACTCAAGCAGCCAAATACTATGTCTGCAAAGAACCCTGCCTCACCGTCATCTAATCAGCCCTGCACTACTTCAACTGCATTATCAGGAGATGCTATGGATCGAGGAAATTAAAACTATTAGCTGCCGTTTGACGGAAATGGACTTCTTCCCCTGCATCCGAAGCTAAACCAATAAGAGCTGAAATAGTGCAATTGCATGATAAAACAGAGGGATTGGAAGAAAGCTTAACAGTATTTGAAAATAAAATTGATTCAGTACAAAGCAGAGATCAAGAACTATTATTTCTCCGTAGCAGGGGGCCTATTAGGATGGCAGATGGACCAGCATCCGTCCGCCACCCCCGAGGTGGAGGGACTGTCCGCAGAGGCAACGGCGTTCCCTCCGTGCGAATTAGGATGTGACCGCCACACTGGCGGTCACATCCCGTATATTTTAATTTGCGGCGGGTGCTGCTTTAAGCAGCACCCGCCGCAATGTAAAATATGCATGTGTAGCCTTGGCATGCACAACTTGGCAGGCACCGCGTGGTGCCTGCACCCTGTACATGCCAAAGCAGGGGGTTACCATAGGTACCCCCCATGTGCACCCCCCACCCCCCAACACCCTGGGGGCTCTCAACAGGCCCCCAAACACGAAGGACCACATGCTTTTCCACGGCAGAAAAGCTGCAGCAGAAAAGCATGATTTCTGCCCCATCCTAATATGGCTGGAGGTGTCTGATAGACACTGCCACCATATAAGAGCTTTTCCGCCACGGTCGGAAGGTGACCACTGCGGAAAAGCGGCGGACGGTCTTCCCGTCCGCCGCTGACCCCCCAGGCATCCTAAAGTGGTGGGGTCTTTAAAGGCACCGCAGCAGCGAATCCGCATCCTGCGGGCCGGCGGTGGCTTCCGCCTGCCCGGAGGATGCGGATTCACCGCAATCCTAATCGGCCCCCTAGTTGGTTGATTTGGAAAATCGCAGCAGCAGAGATAATATTAGTTTCTTTGGTTTTCCAGAGAAAATTGAAGGGCAGAATACTAGAGCCTTTTGGTGTGAGCTTTTCCCCAAACTAGTTGGTATTAATTTTGACCCAATGCTTGAAATTCAATGTGCACATTGTCTTGGTCCTTTGCGTAAAGGTCTAGATACTCGTCCAAGACCCCTCATTGCTTGCTTTCTGAGGCACAATCAGGCTAGACAATTACTGATAGGGTCACACACACAAGGCTCCTACAGCTATGAAGGTCAGGAAATTTGAATGGCAGCTGATTTTACTCGAGAAACAAATAAACGGCGAAAAGCATTTTTATCTACGAGGTCTACACTACGTAAAATGGACATCAAGGGGTCGATTCCAATAACAAATCCGTACGACGATTCAAATTTGTAGCCGTTCATGTACGAATCATACAAATCCGTCCGAATCGCATAGTACGATCCGTAGTAAAAAAATACGTCTGAATCATTGCGAACCGAAAGAAAATCAAGAGAAAATCCGTACGATACGGACCCTGAAAGTAAACCGTATGAATTGTAAACATGCTGTATGACCCGACAAGTATGATCCGGACCGGAAAATAAGTACGCGATTCGTACGGTAAACGTCGTGTATGAGCAATTCGTAGGGAGAGCCACACAATCACATAGGGTACAGTTCGTATACTCCATGATGGTAGGGGTATGGTTCGTACACCCCATGATTGTAGGGGTACGGTTCGTACACCCCATGATCATAGGGGTAGGGTTCGTATACCTACGATCATGGGGTACGGTTCATACACCCCATGATCGTAGGGGTACGATTCGTACACCCCATAATCATAGGTGTACGAACCGTACCCCTACAATCATGGAGTGTACGAACCGTACCCCTACGATCATGTGGTGTACGAACCGTACCGGGGGTCCGTTTTGCACGCATTTCGAGTTGAATTCTGCTGTTCCAGACCTTTTGAGTTCTCGTAAAAAAAGACTCGTACGGAGTGTTGACTGGATGAATCGTACTTGCTGGGTCAGAAAATGATGCTTCAATCCGTACGAACATCGCGTACTGCGCGTTCCGAATGCGATTGGTACGTATTATTGAGTCGTACGGGCTTTGGTACGATTCGGACGGAGAACTGCTTTGGGCACGCATCGTACTACATCATACGTACTGGGACGTTCAAGGACATATTCGTACGGGAAAAATGCTCCGTACGGCTATTTGTACGGGATTTTACCGAATCGGAATCGTCCCCCAAATAAGGTTTGTTTAATTCTGCCCATTTCTGCGTCACCAAAAATGGTGACTCAAGGGACTTTTACAATCCAGAAGAGCTACAACGCTTCTTGGATGACATGAAGATGCAAGATATGGACATACAGCTACATCTACGCTTCAGATTTCTCAAGGTCCTCAATCTACTCATCATCTCACGGATAACAGATGTTGAATCCCGGGTGAAGTTCGTCAACATGGTAGAGAGTCTGAGAGATTGAACCATACCCAGAAAGATAAAACTTCAGCTCTGCAGACAGTATCTAATTTCACCCAGGATCAAAATAGAGACAAATCGCGTTCTCCTTTGAAATCCGCTTCAGACGGAGAATAGTTCTTAATGTCATGTTTCTCCTACTGTTCACTAAAATTTTAGTTTACGATTTCCATATTCATGATTCACAGAGAGACAAGCATCCTACCTACTTCAGAAGAAGATACTCCTTCCGTGTGCATCAGATGAGTATTATTCACACTATTTTTCTATTTGCTTCCTTATTATGGTTGCCTAGTTTCAAATGAAGGTTCATTTATTTATATTTGCCTTCCGATCTGAAATGTAATTAATGTGTTAATTGTTATAGAGATATATTTTTTTATGTAATATTTACTGTCATGATCCATACATTTTTCATGAATGATATTTCAACAGTTTTGTGTAGACATACTTTCTTAGTCTATTGAACCTATAGAGGTCATTTAAAATTTCCTATGGGTTACAACAGGTTTTATAGAGGTAAAACTCTTAGTTGTGAAATTGATAGTTACCAATTTTCAATCTTTTTTAATCCATACATTATTAGCTTTTTCATTTAAGAAGAATGTTGATTGCATTATCTGCTTATTTATTCATTTTCTCCGTTATTTATTAGAGAATACTTTCTTTTTTTGCTTGTCTCCTTATATTTCTTCATTTGCTAGATTCATTATCATCTAAAATGTATTTATTTAATTTGAAATCTCTTTCCAAATATTTGTATTAACTAATATTTAGAGTTGTGCATGTAATCTATTATATTTTAGATCTTTTATGCTATATATAAATGAAAGATTCTCTTTTATCGAGACTTTTGACATTTTTGTCCCTTTTCAATGTTCTTTAGATTTCTTTTCTATATACGCTAGACATTGCTGTATATATGCTTTCTAGTATTTGGTCTTCCCCTTCACAGATCACCACTAAGCATAATTGGATATCCCAGATTCTCATGCTACTTATAAATGGTCCTCTCCTTTGTGTTATTCTCCGGTGGGGGTCCTGCCTGGAGCGGTGCACTTGTTAACCCAGACCCGCGGTCAAAGTCTTAATATTGTAACATTCTATACATTAATATATTGTACTTTGAACATATTTTTCTATTTTTTCAACACACTACATCTCTTTTCACTGGTCGGTAGGGTAATATATTTCTTATTGACCATTGGAATATTGATTTTTAACTAAGACACTCTCTTCCCTCTTTTTTAGATCTCACTCTCCATTACCTTTAAAAAAAAAAAAAAGTAAAACAAAATCCCTAGTACATAGACATGGTTGTTCCTCATGCCTTATGTGCCATATCAGGGAATGTTCATGGTTTAACACATTACATTAAGAGGAAAAAAGCCTTCTCTTATCTATATTCCAAAAAAGTGGACGTGGCTCTTCTTCAGGAGACACACATCTTGACAAACTTGAATCCAAAAATATGTGTCGGGATTGGGTGAGAGGTTTTTCACAGCAGCATATATGATGACAATCCCCTGGACACAGACCTACTCGAAAAAGTGGAGTGGCAATCACCCTTCCAGTTATAGTAGGCAAAACATGAGAAGATCCGAACGGTCGCTATGTTTTTGTTAAGTTACCTATTGGAGATACTCATATCTGTTTCGGATCAGTTTATGCCCCGACATGCCCTCAACAATCCTTCCTCTTGCATTTAAATCGCTTGTTGTCAGAGATTGATGATTCGCAGTACCTTATAGGAGGTGATTGGAATCTGGTGCGAGATCCGGTTCTGGATCGAACAGGCCCTTTCGATAATTATAATGCTGCAGATAGAGCACTCATGAATATAATTGAGGACAATGGCCTTGTAGATCATTGGCGTCTTTCACACCAAAATGATACTGAATACACCTTTACATCCCCCACTCATGGAACTCTTTCCCGGTTGGATTACTTTTTTAATCTCTCAAAGTATAGTCCAATCAGTTTAGGAATCTCATATTCTGGAAGTGTCATTGTCTGATCACTCTTTGGTTTTATTATATTTAACAAACAGGGATGACCAGACCAGGCCGCAAACCTTGGAGGATGAATATTCAACACCACTAAACACCTAAGGGTAAAACACAATTACAGGATCATCTTCACAACTACCTTTCCTCATATCAGGGCTCTGTGGCCTCTGGTAGGATTATGTGGGCTGCAGCTAAGGCCCCTATTTGGGGGCAAATTATGCAGGATGCTGCTCAGGAAAACAGGAAAAATGCCACTCAACAGAAGGAATTAGAACAAGATATTGCATATTTCATCCGTTCATACACTAAAAAACCCACTCTACAACATTGTAAATCCTTAGAACAAGCCTGTATGGCATTGAATAATCTCTTCAGCTCTAAAGCAGAATACGCTTTACAAAAAATGAAGTTGAGGGACAATTGAAACAAAGAGAATTTGCTATGACAATTCCAGCCCTAAAATCATCTGGGGGTACCATGTTGACTCGTCCTCAGGAAATAGTTAACACATTTTCTACTTATTATAAATCTCTATATACACCAGGAACTCACATAGATCATGATAAAATGTAATATTTCCTTATTTATTTTATTTTATGTATTTGAAAGGTTTATAGAGCGCGAACCAGATCCTTGCAGATTTCAGAGCGCTTTACAGGCAGTGAAACCTATGCAACAAACAATATAAAATAACAATGTTTAGCAAGCGGTGAGCATTATACAACACATTACAAAATACAAATATGTGAGTGCAAGGAGTGCGTAAATACAACAAATTAGAGAGGTAGAACAAAACTCAATCCTACTTTGTGCCTAGTAGGAGACAGAGAAAGGTGCAAGCCGAGAGAGCCTGATTGCCATGTAGAATGTCTGATTGAATCTATATAAAACATGACCTTCAGTGAAGCTCATGTGAATTTTTCCATGAGAATCGACTTTAATTCCTTTTTGAACAGTGCAGTTGATGTGGTTAGTCTGATTTCTGGGGGTAGTGCATTCCAAATCCTAGGAGCCATCCCTGAGAAGGAGCGTTTATAAGTTTTCACCTTATTAAATCTGTGAGGTTTCAGGAATAGGCTTCCTGCACTTCTTGTGGATCTCTTGCCTCCAGAGATAGACAGTTTCCGAGAGAGATAGCTGGGTGCTTTATGGTGAATGGCTTTGTGGGTCAAGCATGCTATTTTTAGGTGAACTCTGTCTTCCCATGGTAGCCAGTTCAGAGCTTTTAGGTCAGGGGATATGTGGGACCTTTTTTTGAGCCCGTTATGAGCCTGGCTGCCGCGTTGATTGTGGCTCTTAGTGGTGCCGTTGTAGCTTTGGGCAGACCACAAAAAGAGACACTTCCGTATTCGATCCTGGGGATAACTAGAGCTTGAACTGCCGTTTTGAAGTTGTTTTTTAGTAGGAAGGGTTTAAGTTTCCTTAGGATATTAATCTGGAAATTAGCTCCTTTTGTTGCATTGGCAATGTGTTTATGCATGTTGAGGTTGCCATCAAGGGTTATACCCAGAGACTTAGCTGAGTCAATGATTGTAGGTTGCACATTGAATGCTGTTAAGTGTTTGAACCAGTCTTAGAGGAGGGGAATTCTGGAAGGTGGAGCTATCAGTAGGAATTCAGTTTTGAGTGAGTTAAGCTTGAGGTGGTTCTCAGCTAGCCATACTTGGTGTTGAACAGCGTTTGATTGAATAGTTTGACATCTTCAGGAGTATGAATCTTCAGATAGAGTTGTGTATCATCTGCGTACATGTGAAATTGGACATTGGATGATTGCAGCAGGAGAGTGAGAGGTTCCATGAAAAGATTGAATAGTGTAGGGGATAGTGGGACTCCAAGAGTTGCAGGTACAGGTTTGGAGAGGAAGTTATTGACCTTGAATTTTTGGGGCCGGTTATTAAGAATGGAGGTAAACCAATTGAGCACTGAGCCTGATATACCCATTCTGAGGTTCAGCAGTTCAATCAGGTTCTCGTGTTTGACCGTATTGAAGGCAGAGGAGAGATCTAGCAAGATGAGTAGGCATGATCCATTCTGGTCGAGAATTTGTAGTGCATCGCCTATAATGTGAGTCATGGCAGTTTCAGTGCTATGCCCTGCTCTAAAGCCAGATTGGTGATTGTCAAGGAGGTCGAAGAGGTCAATGTGTTTTGTCAGAACGCATTTTTCCAAGAGTTTGGCTAAGGTAGGGCTGTTCGAAATAGGTAGATAGTTGTTAAGGTCCATCGGGTCAGCCGTGTTTTTTTTTAGGATGGGTGTGACTTGACCAATTTTGAGGACGTCACGGATGATGCCTTGATGTAGAGAGCTGTTGATGATCCTGGTCCAGAGCGGCAGGATGAGAGGGATTAGATCTTTAACTGCGTTAGCAGGGAGAGGATCGGTGGTATGGTTGGCTGGCTTGAGGGTGCTCAGAATCTTGCCTACAGCTTCTTCGGTGTATGGGTCGAAAGAGGACCAGGTTGCCTCATTTTTTAGTTGAAGTTTAGAGGGTGTTTGTTGTGGAGGATATGGAGGGGAGGGAGGGATTGTTCCAAGAGGGAAAGACTGTAGGATTGTGAGGTCATTGAGGAGATCCCTTTTGATGTTTTCTGTTTTTAGGTTAAAGAAAGAAGAGAATTTGTCACAAGTGGGTTGGGTGCCTGAGGTATCTTGTAGTTGTTTAGGTTCATCTCTTGATTGTGATTTGATTAATTCAAAAAATTTGGGGGTCGATTTCTTGCTTGATCTAGTTGGTGAGAGAAAAATTTGGCTTTAGTGCGTTTGATCTTTCTGTAGTAGTTTTTTCTCTTACTCCTTAGAATTTTCAGGTGTTTGGCAGATGGGGCTGATCTCCAAGTACGTACTGAGGTTCTGAGAGCGCGTCTGTCATCGTTCAGAAGGTCATTGAACCAGGAGTTTTTAAGAGGAACTCTCTTTAGTTGTAGAGGAGCGGCATCATTGATAACCGTAGCCATAGCGGTAAAGTAATGTTTGGTGAGGTCGTTTACGGAGGCCAGGTCATCCGGAGGCTCGAGTAGTTTATGGGAGTGAGTGGGCAGAGTGTTGGGCTTGAGTTTTTTCAAGTTTCTTTTCCAAATCATTAGTTTAGTGGATTGGGATGTGTTAAGTATCACTGTTTCCCTGATGAAGAAAATAATGATGTGGTGGTCTGACCAGTCACAGGGGAGGATTGAGTCAAGCTTAATGGAATTGTTTTTGGAAATTATTAGGTCCAGGATTGCACCTTTTTTGTGTGTTGGGCCGTTGCAGATTTGGGCAAGTTCAAGCGCACCGTTGAAGTTTTTGATTCTGTTGACCATTGAGTCATCATTGTCATTCCAGTGGAGTTTGCAGTCGCCTAGGAATATTTGGGTGTTTTGACGTCCGATGTTTGTGGTGACCATGTCCATGAAGTGTTCAGTGAAAGTAAGGTTATCACGAGGTGGGTGATATATGATGTCAAGGGAGCAAACTGGCGTACCATTGCTGGTGATGTCGATGCACATGTATTCACAAGAGGAGAATGTTGGGGATATGGCTCTATTTACTGATATGTTGCTCCTGTGGATGCATTTTATTCCTCCCCCAATTTTTACACTTCTATCAAGTCTGATGATGTCATAGTTGGGTGGAACGAAAATGTCCAGGAGGGGTGATAAGGATTCAGTTAGCCATGTCTCTGTTAGCACAATCAAGTCCAGCTCTTGAGAGATGATGAGGTCGGCGACATCTACTGCGTGTCTGGCGGACGATCTACAGTTCAGGAGGGTGCATTTCAGAAGGGGTGTAGTGAGAGAAGTGGTTGGATCAAGTGTGAGTGTGATTCTTCTAAGGTTATTATCACTGATTCCTCTATTGTTGTGCATGGCGGGTCTGAATGGATTGGAGGTGATAGCCTTAATCGTGTGAGTCGCGGCGCTGGGTGAGATGAGAGGGGGACTGCAGGAGAGTAGGAGGGATCGAATATCATTCTCAGAGAATGGGTTAGTGGAACGGATAGGTCGGGAAGGGGAATTGGGGGGTGGGATGGAGTTCCATGAGAGGCGATTGTGCTTAGGGGTGTGTGAGCGGTGAGTATTAGGGTGCCGTGTATGCCAATCTGGAGTGCATTGGCTGTCTAGCAATCATCTTTTTGACAGTGTTGAGTTCATCTTTGATTTGTAGGAGTTCAGACATAATACTATTGAGACTTAACCTTTCCCTTGTGCTTGGGGTAGACGCATGTGGTAATTCCTCCATCCTGGTATCAGGTCTAGATGTGGTTGGAGTGGGTGATTGCGATAAGCATGAGTGGGGTAGTGTCGTAACCTGGGTGGGCTCAGGATGAGAAGTGGATGGTGTTGTATGGATGGGTGTAGGGACAATTAGTACTGGTACCAAGGGTGAGAAGGAGGATTGTAATCAGTGAGTAGCAGTAATGGGTGGAGCTGGGAGCGGCACAAGGTCAGGGGGGGAACGTGTTCGGGAATGGTGTGGGGGGAAGCCGATGTGTGTGCCAGCATTCTATCTGTGTGGTGAGGTCGGGGTGTGTTGGGGTGTGTAGGTAGCTGAGGCGCAAGGGGTTGTGTGGGAAGTGAGGGTTGAGCAGTGGGTTGGTAGAGAGCGGTGGGGTGGGGATTGTAGGGGGAGAGGGTAGTCTGGGAGGTAGGGGTGGGTGGAACATGTTCGGGATCGGTGAGGAGGGAAGCTGATGTGTGTGCCAGCATTCGATCTGTGTGGTGAGGTCGGGTGTGTTGGGGTGTGTAGGTGGCTGAGGCGTAAGGGGTTGGGTGGGAAGTGAGGGTTGAGCTGTAGGTTGGTAGATAATGATGGAATGGGGTATGTAGGGGGAGAGGGTCATCTGGGAGGTAGGGGTGGGTGTGTGCGATGCATGAGGAGGGTGGGGAAGAGGTGGACGGGAGGTGAATGATGGGAATGTTGAGAAGGCGACATAAGTGTTGGCAGACGGGATGGGTTGGGTAGGGGTGGAGTGTTGGGTTGAGGTAAGGGGATTGCATACATGATCTTTGATGATGGGGAATATCTTTCCTAATAAGTTTAGATTGTGGTTCGTGGATTGCATGAGGATAGTTCCATTATTGTAGATAGAGATAGTAGCTCTAGCTTGGAAGAACTGTGATTGTGCAATAATGATTGCTAGCCCATGTGGGTATTTTCTGGTGGAGGAGATCAAAAATAATGTTAGGAATGCTTTGCGCCATTGGGCTCTGCGTTTGGTGTAGAAAATGATGTCGGTAGTGATCAGAAAAGTATGGGTTTCAGGGTGCAGTTTTAGGAAGTTATGTTTGAAGCGTTTAGAGGCTTTTTTTGAGAGGTGTGGAGGGTAAATGATATTGAAAGTATGAGTGCCTATAGGTTCCGTGTAGAGCAAAGATAGCAGTGTGGGTGTCAAGGGGCGTTGTGGGATAGGTTGTGTGGGTCAGGGACTTAGTTGGGATGATAGTGATCAGATTGCATCAAATCAGCTCAATTTGATTTTAAATAGTAGGAGTATGAACGTAAAAGATCTGTATGTTAAGATTTAACAATATTAGAGTGAATAATGCTGATAATGGGATAGTGAGATAAGAAATAGGAAGGAGAAGGCGGGTGGGCGAGTGTAATGGGAACACTCCAAAAGGGCTGAATCAATAGTAAGCCTCGATGCCTAGGTAGGTAGTCCTTTGTTTATGTCTAGGACTTATGAGTCCTATTCCTATGTTTAGTTGTGAAGGCTGAGGTCTTCTTTCAGTTTCTAACTTTGTTACCCAGGTGTATAGTCCTTTGTTTGTGTCCATAAATGTAGAATCCTATTTCAATGCTTAGTCTTTGGGGAGGTTAGGCTCCTCTTTCAGTTGCAATAGAGTGATGAGAAGAGAAACAAAAACAACAACACCAGCGGCCATTTTACACTTAAAATGAGTAGGTTGGGGAGACATCAACAGCCAAATCAACAGTTGGCCATCTTGTTCTATGTAGCCAAAAATGCTTAAGTATAATACCTATAAGCAGAAGTCCTGCTACCAGTATCAGTAACAAGGAAAGATAATAAACTAACACAAAGAGAAGAAGAAGACCGAGGATTTTTCCCCAAAAGTTCTGGACCTATCTCAAAGAGAAAAGAAAAGCAGCGTAGGAGGAGGGAAAAAGATTCACTTGCCTTTGTTTTGTTTATGTGGCAGGCTCCTGTGTTGTGGTGATGGGGAGAGACAATGATGCTGTGACTATGACTCAGACCCCGAGCGCTTCACGTGAGCGTTAGGCTCAAGAAGCCTGAAGGACGCTGACCATGAAGGACGGGCAGAGAGAGGAGAGAGAGCTCATCATAAGTATTATTCACAATGCGATAATAGAGCTGACTCCTTTGTAGTTTTGCGCTGGAAACCAGGAAGGTCAGAGCTCGTTCAATACGCCGACTATGCTGCCCTCAGATTCGTCAGTCCGTCCATGAGATGTAATATCCTGACTCTGCCTTGGTGACGAGACAGAGTGCTCCCGTTTGCTGGGGGTAGGGTGGAGTGGTCCGGGCTCTGAATGCTGCCTTGTTGTTTATGCTTAAATGGAGGAGTAACCACTCAGGGTATTGAATACCTGTACAGTTATTACGGTATTGAGGTGCATGCCCTGCGACCCAATCTGGGACAATCCTTTGTCCTTAGAAGACCCCTCACTCACCAACCTGGTTGGTGACATGCTTCATCATCGGGGTCCCACCCGGATAGCCGAATGCCATCCAGGTGTGCTGCGACACCTGATTACAGTGGAGCTGGTTATTTTTGTTTATTTGTGTTATGAATGGAAAAGTGTGGTTAAAAGTTGTCTCAACACTACCCACTTGAAGACTTTATTCTGGAGTGGTTGGACAACCAGTAAAAATATATATACAATTATCTTTACATGTGGCACCTTTGCCTGGTTAGGTAGGCTGTGGTGTCAAAAAATAGACGTAAAGTAAGTTAAAAGGATAGGTCTACATGTTTCAACCTTCGTGTGATTGTAGAGGTTTTCATCAGGACCAGTGTATTTTAGGCTGGGTGGTCTACACACGCTAAGGTGTATCCTGCACTAGCCTAGTGATGTAGGTGAAATCACAAACAGGTGATTTCTAAAAAGTGTTGTTCTCCGTGTAGTTTTGAATAAAAACCTGTGGAAAAAACGGAGAGAAAGGGTGCGGTGAGGGCAAATTAATCCAGTGCAAACATACAGAGAATTTGTGTTTAGTGCACTGTGTGGGGATGTGCCCATTTTCGGACTGGAGCAATCGTAACTGGAGCAGGCTTACGTGCTATTTGTGAAAGAAACACACGTTTACTGCCATCAGGTTGTTACGCTACATTCGGACCTGTGTTGTATCGTGGCTTTGCCGAAATACGATTGCCGCTGTACCTGTGAGTGCCAGGAACATGAGTGGGTACGGCTCGTGAGGAATTAAAATTATCCGTATCAAAGCCCCGGTATCGGAGTGTGCCGTGATTGAACAATCAATAAATAAAATAATGCGGCGCAAAACAGATCTTAAGTGCTGGTAATATAAGATCTAGTTAAAAACACACACAACACTAGCATACAGGCAGCACAAGCAATCATACACATGCGAACAGATAGACAAAACGTTCTTACTCGAAGCACGTTGATTCAGGGCTTCATGAGCTCTCCCGACCCTGCTTTAAAGTGCAACCACCATCTAAAACGGAAAGTGGTAGGGAAGTGAGAGGATCTGAACGGTTCCGTTGAACCTTGACTCATCGGGTCGGGAGATTTGTTGGACTTACTTGTGGCATCAGGAAGTCAGGCTGATTAGCCTAGCAGCGATTCGGTCGGGAGCTCCGTGGGAGTGAGGTACGGGCTCTGACACAAAGCTTAAGTGTACTTCCATGTTTGCCGGGAGTGGGCGGGGCGTAGTCACGTGGGGCCCGGTTGCTGGGGTAACTAGTGCTCGAGTCAGACGCTAGGCTTGCGCAGCCTCAGATGGTTGCGCTGCCCTTAAAGCGTTAAGGGAGACGCTCCTCAGCGTAGTGTTGGACCAAGGGTGATTCATAGTAATGGAATTTAACAGAAAAGGAGGGAGGGATCACAAATTGATCCTACAGAAACTTGTAACGGGTCAGTTTTACATGAACTTCCAGAAAATACAGGATAGTGATTTTAACTGGAGAGCACTGTATTCCAGGGGATATTGTCGTTGAGACCTGTACTCTGGGTGGACAGTCTATATATCCAACGTTGCTCTTTTTCATAGAGTCGTTGAGATAATCTGTTGCCCGGTGTTAGCTGTTCAATGACAGTCCATGCCATATCATTGGGCGTGTGGTTCATGGAAAGGTAGTGCTTAGTCAGTTAAGTCATAGATTTCTTGCACCGAATGGTGCTTCTATGTTCGCCAATTCTTGGCTTAACCTTCCTGCTGGTCATACCTACGTAGCGAAGGTTACAGGGACAGATGATAAGGTATACTACGTTAGTGCTGTTACAGTTTGTGTGGGACCTGATGGTCCACGTTTTTCCTGATTCCAAAGAGAGGGTTTTCGTGTTCTCCATCAGGTGGCACACGCTGCAATTGCCACATTTGTAGTGCCCAGTGATGTTTGGGAGGCCCCATGCATTGAGGACTGTGGGTGATGGTGTTCCAATTTTTTTAGGCCTAGTGTTCACGACCGCGTCCTTTATGCTCCTGGCCCGTTTGAAGGAGAAAAGTGGTTTCTCCCATTTCAGATTGCCAGTGTTGAGTATTTTCCAATGGTTTTGGTCACACTGTCTGATGCCGTGCTATAAGTAGTCACACAGGTCAGTGGAATGTCATTGTTGGTATTTGTGACATCTTCCAGAAGTATCTCACGTTGCTGATTTCTGGTTTTTTACTGGCATTTGTTTAGAATCTTTTTTGGGTAACCTCTAGACTCTAGTTTAGAGGTAAGGTCTCTTGCTTGATCTCGGTAGTCGTTCAGGTCGCTGCAGTTCCTGCGTATTCTAAGGAATTGCCCGTAAGGCAGATTTTCTCTCATTGGTCTGGGGTGAAAACTATCAAACCTAAGCAAGTTGTTCTTTGCTGTAGGTTTGTAATGAGTTTTTGTGTGCAAACGTCCATTTTCCTTGTTTATTACCAGGTCCAGAAAGACCATGTTTGTGGGGTCTTTTGTGTAGGTGAACCTCAAATTGTCGTCCCTGGAGTTGAGCCAATCAAAGAAAGAGATCAAAGTAGCTTCTGGTTAAAATCACTATCCTGTATTTTCTGGAAGTTCATGTAAAACTGACCCATTACAAGTTTCTGTAGGATCAATTTGTGATCCCTCCCTCCTTTTCTGTTAAATTCCATTACTATGAATCACCCTTAGTCCAACACTATGCTGACGAGCGTCTCCCTTTGTCCCCAAAGGATCCATTTCATTGAATCCCAAGCTCACAACACTTTCAGGGCAGCGCAACCATCTGAGGCTGCGCAAGCCTAGCGTCTGACTCGAGCACTAGTTACCCCAGCAACCGGGCCCCACGTGACTATGCCCCGGCAACTCCCGGCAAACACGGAAGTACACTTAAGCTTCGTGTCAGAGCCCGTACCTCACTCCCACGGAGCTCCCGACCGAATCGCTGCTAGGCAAATCAGCCTGACTTCCTGATGCCACAAGTAAGTCCAACAAATCTCCCGACCCGATGAGTCCAAGTTCGACGGAACCTCTCACTTCCCTACCACTTTCCGTTTTAGATGGTGGTTGCACGGTCGGGGGAGCTCATGAAGCCCTGAATCAGCGTGCTTCGAGTAAGAACGTTTTGTCTATCTGATTGCATGTGTATGATTGCTTGTGCTGCTTGTATGCTAGTGTTGTGTGTGTTTTTAACTAGATCTTATATTACCAGCACTTAAGATCTGTTTTGCGCCGCATTATTTTATTTATTGATTGTTCAATAACGGCACGCTCCGATACCGGGGCTTTGATACGGATAATGTTAATTCCTCACGAGCCGTACCCACTCATGTTCCTGGCACTCACGGGTACAGCAGCAATCGTATTTCGGCAAAGCCACGATACAACACAGGTCCGAATGTAGCGTAACAACCTGATGGCAGTAAACACGTGTTTCTTTCACAAATAGCACGTAAGCCTGCTCCAGTTACGATTGCTCCAGTCCGAAAATGGGCACACCCCCACACAGTGCACTAAACACAAATTCTCTGTATGTTTGCACTGGATTAATTTGCCCTCACCGCATCCTTTGTCCCTGTTTTTTCCACAGGTTTTTATTCGAAACTACACAGAGAACAGCACTTTTTAGAAATCACCTGTTTGTGATTTCACCTACATCACTAGGCTAGGGCAGGATACACCTTAGCGTGTGTAGACCGCCCAGCCTAAAATACACTGGTCCTGATGAAAACCTCTACAATCACACGAAGGTTAAAACATGTAGACCTATCCTTTTAACTGACTTTACGTCTATTTTTTTACACCACAGCCTACCTAACCAGGCAAAGGTGCCACATGTAAATATAATTGTATTTATATTTTTACTGGTTGTCCAACCACTCCAGAATAAAGTCTTCGAGTGGGTAGTGTTGAGACAACTTTTAACCACACTTTTCTATTCATAACACAGATAAACAAAAATAACCAGCTCCACTGTAATCAGGTGTCGCAGCACACCTGGATGGCATTCGTCTATCCGGGTGGGACCCCGATGATGAAGCATGTCACCAACCAGGTTGGTGAGTGAGGGGTCTTCTAAGAACAAAGGATTGTCTCAGATTGGGTGGCAGGGCATGCACCTCAATACCGTAATAACTGTACAGGTATTCAGTACCCTGAGTGGTTACTCCTCCACTTGTTTAATTATTAAATCCAAGGGGACCAGGAGTTCCTACTAGACCTCTTAGGTCTAACCACCCTTTCTCTCCCAATTGTTTACAATTGTTGTTTATGCTGCCATCTTTATTCGGGCCGAGCCTGCAGCCTCAGAATCTTGCCCATCCTGCTGCGACGATCAGCGGGGCAGGGTGAAAAGTCCAGGGGTGCTGAGCACTGCCCTCTTCATTCCGGCGGAGTCTGTGGGCCCGATGTCTTGCTCATTATGCTGGCAGCTATCGGTGGCTGCGATACATCCCCAGGTTGTGCAGAGAATAGACATATTATCTTGGGCATCGAGACAGAGTGCTCCCGTTTACTGGGGGTAGGGTGGACTGGTCTGGGCGCTGAACGCTGCCCTGTTATACTTCTCTTTCTTTTCTCAGTCAATTGAGCTGTCTCAGCATTTAGTTACCTAACCCTCTTTATACGAGCTGAGCCTGCAGCCTCAAAGACTTGCCCGTCTTGCTGCGATGATCAGCGGCCTAAGCTCGACCTCCGATCCTGCAATGCGCTCCAGATTACTGGTACAGGGTGAAAAGTCCAGGGGTGCAGAGCACTGCCGTCTTCATACAGGCAAAGTCTGTGAGCACGATGTCTTGCTCATCATGCTAGCGGCGATCGGTGGCTGCAATCCGTACCCAGCTTGTGTATAGAGCTGTGGGGGAGGTTCGTGTGCATCATAGGCTCGATCCGAGCACAGACGATATCCCCAGGAAGGTAGGTGAGGCGGGCGATCTAAAAAATAGATGTGGTTATTCCAGTTACTCCAGGTACTCTAGGATGTTTTGGTCAGGTAGGGGGCTGACGCTAAAGGGGATAAAGACCCGAAGGTGATCCCCAGCGTTCGGAGCTCTTCCTTGAGCTCCCACCAGTCGGCTTTCCTTCTGGCAGCTGTTCTGTTCTGTCCTTGCAGGAATTGCTCTGCCTCTACGCAGAAGACAGAGTATTTTTAAATAAAGAAATTAGTACAGAGGAGATATCACAAGCTATAGCCAAACTTCCATATCATACTGCCCCAGGGGAGGATGGATTACCTGCAGAATTTTATCATTGGTCAGGTGACAGCATAGTAGATTGTTTACATGCTGAGTTCCAAGAGGCTGAACATACATCTTCTTTGTGAAGTCTTTCTAATAAAGCAGTAATAGCAGTCCACTGTAGCAGTTATCGCTCTATTTCGCTTCTCAATTGTGACATTAAAATCCTAGCAGGTATTCTGGCCTCTCATCTCCGCAGAGTTATTCCCTCCCTAATTCATCATGCCCAAGTGGGATTTATACCTGGACATTCTTCTAGAAATCATTTGCGTTCCTTGGCCCATACCCTTCATGCTGCCAAAATAGTTCAGGATGATGCCATAGCATTATCGTTTGACATCGAGAAGGCATTTGATAGAGTAGAATGGGCATATCTCCTCAAAATGTTAGAACAATGTGGATTGGGAGATCAATTTATAAATAAAGTACGATTGTTATATGAACAACCTACTGCATTAGTTAACTGTGGGTGTTTCATCTCTGATGCATTTCCAATTCGCAGAGGGACTCGTCAGGGCTGCCCTCTTTTATTTTTACTGGCTATCGAACCGTTGACAACAGCTATTCGCCAGTCAACCTCAGTTGTTGGCATCCCTCTCCTGGTGGGTGAATGTAAACTTTACCTTTATGCAGATGACATATTACTCACCATTACCGATCTCTTACGATCATTACAGTTGCTGCTTGAAATTATAGAGAATTTCTCTTCCTTCTCTGGGTATAAAATGAACTGGGATAAGAGTGAAGCGCTCCTTATATCAAATGGCACCTCAAAACCTGTGGTACAAGATTATCCCTTCCATTGGCAATGGCAACCTTCTTGTTTAAAATACTTAGGTATTCTTGTAAACAAGTGAACAGAACTTATGTTCACAAATAATGTAAGTCCCCTACTTACTCAGATGCAACGTGATTTTTATAACTTGAAAGTATTGGGTCTGTCCTTGTGGCGTGGAGTCCAAGCAGTAAAAATGGTCACTCCCACTTTTTCTCTATACCCTCTGAATGTTTCCTTTTCATATTCCACTATCCACATTACTTCTCATAGACTCTAAGATAAAATCTTTTATATGGGGATCCATAAAACCACGCCTGACTATCAACAAACTTCATGCCCATCACTCTATTGGAGGTCTAAGTCTTCCCTCGATGGAACATTATTCACTTGCATTACAATTATCGCAACTTGCATATATGCTTCAAGACACCTCTACCACACCACAATGGGTATATATTGAAAGATTCCTATTTTCCACTAAATTGGTCCTCTCAGCCCTATGTGGGTCAGGTATAAGTATGGGCGAATTTTGCGGACCTACGGTCCGCGAATTCGCTAGAAATTGCAGAAAAATCCACGAATTCGCAAATTTTCCACAAACTCGCGGATTTTTTTGCAATTTGCACTCTACTCAACTGGCGTACTTTCTACTGGCTAATCAGTAAGTGCTACCTTGTTGGGTAAATGTACAGTGCTTCTCCTACACTGCAGCTGCGTAAAGGGCCAGAAGATTTGTCTCCACTGACCATGTGTGCCTGTAACTTTGCCACTGCGCCAAAAGGCACTGAGGTCCCTTGAGTGAGCTGTCCATCATAGTTGGGAAAGGGTGGGAAGACGTTTGATACCGCTAGTGTGTGGTGCGGGGCCAAACGAGCGGGGCTTCTATGCGTGTCAACATGCCTCTTGTGTATAAAGGGTCAGAGAGCGAGCAGGGTAGGAGGTGAGGAGAAAGCAGCTTCCTGGTCACAGGAAATACACGGGGGATGCGCTCGAGAAACTCAGGGATTCAAAGACCTCCCTCGAGTATTACAGCTAATTTCCGACGGCAGATATGGGGTTAAAGCACACTTGCCCAGCCTCGACCGTGTTCACTAATGTTTTGGGCTGATTAAAACGTTACTGAATTTGAGCTTCAACTCGGGCACCTGCTATATCTGTAAGTGCTTCCTGTTGAGGTTTAATTTTTGTGACAGGAGCTTCGTGCCAGAATGAATCCTGCCCTGCATAGTTATCCATGAAGATGCCACCATTTTGTGCAATACCTCTGCTCAACTGGAGTACTTTCTACTGGCTAATCCAGTAAGTGCTACCTCGTTGGGTAAATGTAACGTGCTTTTCCTACACTGCAGCTGCGTAAAGGGCCAGAAGAATTGTCTCCGCTGACCATGTGTGCCTGTAACTTTGCCACCGCGCCAAAAGGCGCCTGAGGTCCCTTGAGTGAGCTGTCCAGCATAGTTGGGAAAGGGCGGGAAGACGTTTGATACTGCTAGTGTGTGGTGCGGGCTAAACGAGTGGGGCTTCTATGCATGTCAACTTGCCTCTTGTGTATAAAGGGTCAGAGAGCGAGCAGGGCAGCAGGTGAGGAGAAAGAAGCCTCCTGGTCACAGGAACTACACGGGGGTTGCGCTCGAGAAACTCAGGGATTCAAAGACCTCCCTCGAGTATTACAGCTAATTTTCGACAGCAGATATGCGGTTAAAGCACACTTGCCCAGCCTCGACCGTGCTCACTAATGTTTGGGGCTGATTGAAATGTTACTGAATTTGAGCTTCAACTCAGGCACCTGCTTTATTTATATCTGTAAGTGCTTTCTGTTGAAGTTTAATTTTTGGCCCACAGGAAGCACTTACAGAGTTAAGGCAGGTGCCCGAGTTGAAGCTAACTTTGTAACCATTTTAGAATGGCGCCGACAAGCTGCCAGAGTTGAAGTTGCAACTTGCAAGTAAGCAACTTCAACTCTGGCAGCTTGCCGGTGCCATTCTAAAATGGTTACAAAGTTAGCTTCAACTCAAGCACCTGCCTTAACTGTAAGTGCTTCCTGTGGGCCCCAAAATAAATCAGCCGCAAGCGGATTTGCAGATTTTTTGGCAATTTCGCGAGATTTGCGGATCACGAAATTGCCGAAAATCCACAAATTCCGCGAGCGGAACGGATTTTTGGCCCACAGTTAGTCAGGTATAAGTCATCCAGATCCCCATAATCCTATAATACCTGCAATGCGTAAAACATGGTGAAGGTCACATCATATTCTGGGCTTTAATCCACGTTTACATGTAAAAGCCCCAATATGGTACAACTCTGGAATACGCATTGAAGGGAAACTCTCTCCTGGCCCCAATGGAAAACAGCTGGCATCTTTACCTCAGATCAGATGCTTCATAATGGAGATCTCAAATATTTCTCACAATTGGTGGATGAGTTTAACCTCTCTGTACTACAGTCAGATAGATATTTACTGTTCAATAACTCCCCTGTTAAGGCTTTAGGCCCCAAACCCTGGACATTACAAATCTCACCAATTGTATTTTACCTTCACACCTGGGGGAGACATAAAGGGGTTGTCTTTGGTTTGTATAAAACACTCACAACACAATTATTCTCTCAACTTCCTTCCTGTGATCTTTGTTCTAAATGGCATTCACCTCTAGGACTTTCCTATGAAGATGAACAATGGGTGGTTCTGCTGGAAAACTTAGAGAAATGTGCTCGGGAGGCTTGTTTAAAATTGTGTTTATTTAAAATACTCCATGACTGGCATTGGTCGCCTGTTAAATTACATAAAGCAGGCTTATTATCAAATAATAATTGTTGGAATGTAATGCCTCTGGCTGTGACATTGTTTACGTTATATGGAGCTGTCCCATGGTTAAACACTATTGGTCTTACATAGGTCAAGTTTTACATAAAACCGTCCCTTTACATTTACCACACTCGCCAGCAACTATTCTGTTGCATGATCTGCGAGCTTCTCCTACCCTTTCCAAACCACAATTTCGTCTTGTACATACCACATTGGCTACTGCCAAAATTTGTATATTAAGGCAATGGAAATCTCGATCTCCACCATCCTAAGAAAATTGATTAGCATCAATGATTCAAACTTCTTTGCATAAGAGAGGTATATATAATATTCAAGACCAAACAAAGATCAAACCTTATGACTCCATTAGGTCCATTGCAATTTTCAATAGATAATTCTCCAGAAATATTTCATTAATAAAAATCTGGGCAACTGACAGCTGACTTATGTAACATTGTGCAAACTGAAAAGAGAGGTATAAATGTATATGTTGTACAAATGTCCAACCTGAATTTTAATTTATATAAAAACAGTTATTCACAATAGGATTGAGGTTGAAAAGCAATCATAGGTTTCAGAACAACCGCGTTAGGACCATAATAGTGGTCAGACAAAATCATATGCGAATAGCAATATGCTTCTGACGGACACTATGGATACATTCGTTAGACGTTCACAAATAACATCCCTAAAGCCCTCTTTGCTATTTACGAGTATTGTAAAGAAGTAAGCCATTAAGGTAAAGTAATGTATCTTTAACAAATTAAGATTTAAAAAACCATAATGGAACTATCATTACCAGCCTGCAAAAATCACCACAATTGTAGCTGTCCTGTTGCTTTTGGTTACATTCTACGACTAACTGCCATTGGTCATAGTCGGGACGCTTCAATTGCTGTAGGAAAACCCTTTAGAGACATACGAATGGTTATGTTAAATATTTAGCTTTTTTCTTAATTTCATGAAGAGAAATCATATTGACAATTTTATATTTACGTAATAAAAGAAGTAATAAAGAGATAACTGAGATTTTTTAGGGAAAAGTTACCTTCAATTTAGTAAAAACTCTTGATAGGTCTGACTTTTGTTATTCAGTGAATCATGAACGATTATTGTCTTGGTTAAAGGTTTCAAAATCTATAAAAACAATATAGAAATAAGATTTTTAGTATGGAGAGTTTACATTTCACGGTACATATGTCTACGCTAAATACATTACAAAATCATTTAAAAATATTAGTCTTCAAGTTATTTAATAAAAAAATGTAGGCACTTTAATCTATTACAATCAGTCATATTTTCCAACAATAACTTTCAAAACAGACAGATAAATGTTGAAAAACTTGCAGTTACCAGAAGTATCCTATGACAGCCAGTCTTTGTCGGACAAAGAACATTGTCCATTTTCTCAAAAGGTAGCTGTAGAGTTAAAAATACAATCATGAATAACTTTACATTACAACCCAAATACATACGTTTAGACTTACAACAATTCGAAAACGTGAATATCAATGCAATAAATATTCAAAATAAACAAACTTCCCTTGAAAAATATCTTACATTTGTCATAGTGTTCTAAACATTACTCGATTCTACTCTCAAACATTGATTAAAGAATCACTAACTTTCAATATTCCTTTGCACCTGTAACACTGAAAAGTCACATAACAGATATGAATATTTACCCGAAAAGTATAAGATCGATATTTGCCCAGGAATATACAGGAGGACACTGTTGCTGAGATTGCTGAACACTAATGTAAAAATAAAAGTTTTTCAGTACACACATTGATGAAGAATTATTATTTATGGCTAGGTAACTGGAACATCCTTACACCACACATCTAAATTATGTCCCATTACTTAAAAAAAGGTACCCTTTGATAGATTACCTTTCACGCTCAATTTATAAGGCCTCAACATGTCGAGATTATATGTTCTACGTAAAGGCATGTTGCTACAATTGACTACATTTACATGCTTTCCTTGCATTTCGGAAATACAGTAGGATACAGTAAAGTTGTGCTCCAAAATTCCTTCCTTTCCTCATTGTTCGACTGCGATTTTTTAGAAGCACTAAATCTCCTTCTCTGAAGGTGCACTTGGAAACTCTCTTTTTGTATTTTTCTATATTTCTTTTGGACAACATCAATATTCTGCTTTGTGTGCTTCAGCAATTCGACAAATTCAAGGTAATAAAGGAAGCGTAAAACTCAATCACTGATATTTACCATTTAAAAATATATTCTCTATTCAAATTTTAAAAAGTAACATTTTTATAAATACATTTTATGACAAAAACAGGAAAATTAGTACAGAAAAAATAGATGTAATGGTTTTAACAAGTATTCAACAAGTAAATGTATGTATAAATACATATAACATACATTTTTTAGACAGTCTACGCAATCCATGCTTCTGGATATTACTGAAACCATCAGGATACAGATTACGGCTTACATAATCCAGAAGCTCTTGGTACTCAGTGGCATTCATTTCTATTTCAAATAAAGATAAACAAGAAAATAAACGAAAAGAATTGCATGTTAGATGTAAAGAACAAATTGTACACGCTCACATTCAATAACAAAAACATAAATAACAATAAGGTGTGTGAATACACAAATTACTAAAACAGGTGTCACTCCGTCTTCACAGCTCAATCCGCCCATGAATTTTAAGCGAGGGTCAGGGAAAACCTAGCATTACATGGAGGTAGCAATTTCCTTAGAGGGAGAAAACTTACATTAACTTTGGGGTTACGGCACGCACGATTTATAAGAATAGTGATCTGTGAGGGCCACGTGATGCAGCAACAAGTATTATAATCACGGGAGGATTAAGAAGCGTCAGACATATATGATATTTCAAAAAACAGGCCAGGAATGGCCATGTGGCCGAGGAATAAATATGAAAGTCAAGGGAGGATTAAGTTATTGTCCCACCACAGAACAAGGATTAAACCTTACACTACCATTACATGCAAGGAAACACAGGGCACGTGGCGCACCACAAAAATGCAACACAGAAATTTACAAGAATCAATTTTCTGAGCTGGAGAAAACCTACATTAACTTTGGGGTATGGCACGCACAATTTATAAGAATAGAGGCCTGGGAGAGCTACGTGACGCAGCAAGAAGTATTACTGTCATGCACACACGATTTATAAGAATAGTGGTCTGGGAGGACCATGTGAGGCAGCAATAAGTATTACAGTCATGCATGCATGATTTATAAGAATAGAGGCCTGGGAGAGCCAGGTGGCGCAGCAATAAGTATTACACTCATGCGCGCACAATTTTTAAGAATAGAGGCATGGGAGGGCCATATGACGCAGCAATAAGTATTACAGTCATGCACGCACGATTTATAAGAATAGAGGCCTGGGAGAACCACATGACACAGCAAAAAGTATTACAGTCATGCACGTATGATTTATAAGAATAGAGGCCTGGAAGAGCCACGTGATGCAGCAAGAAGTATTACAGTCATGCATGCACGATTTATAAGAATAGAGGCCTGGGAGGGCCACCTGACGCAGCAATAAGTAATACAGTCATGCATGCACGATTTATAAGAATAGAGACCTGGGAGAGCCACCTGACGCAGCAATAAGTATTTCAGTCATGCACTTATGATTTATAAGAATAGAGGCCTGGGAGGGCCACGTGATGCAGCAATATCTATTACAATCATGCATGCACGATTTATAAAAATAGAAGCCTGGGAGCGCCACAAGACGCAGCAACAACTATTACAATCACGGGAGGATTAAGAGTGAGTACATTACATAAAGTTAAGCGTGAGACATGCATGATATTTGAAAAAAACAGGTCAGGAACTTCCACGCGGCGCAGGAATAAATATGAAAGTCAAGGTAAGATTAAGTGATTGGCCCACCACAGAAGTAGGATTAAACCTTACACTACCATTATATGCGAGGAAGCAAAGGGCACGTGGCGCAGCACAAAAATCCGACACAGAAATTCACAAGAATCAATTTTCTGAGTGGGAGAAAACTTACCTTAACTTCAGGGTATGGCACTCTTGATTTATAAGAATAGAGGCCTGGGAGGGCCACGTGACGCAGCAAGAAGTATTACAGTCATGCACGCATGATTTATAAGAATAGAAGCCTGGAAGGGCCACGTGATGCAGCAACAACTATTAAAATCACGAGAGGATTAAAAGGGACCACATTACAAAGAGTTCAGCGTCAGACATGCCTTATATTTGAGAAAACAGGCCAAGAATGTCCACACGGCGCAGGAATAAATATGAAAGTCAAGGGAAGATTAAGTGATTGGTCCACCACAGAACTAGAATTAAACTTTACACTACCATTTTATGCGAGGAAGCACATGGCATGTGGCGCATCACAAAAATGCGACACAGAAATTCGCAAGAATTAATTTCCTGAGCTTGGGAAAACTTACCTTAACTTCCGGGTATGGCACACACTATTTATAGGAATAGAGGCCTGGGAGGGCCACATAACGCTGCAAGAATTATTACAGTCATGCACGCATGATTAATAAGAAGAGGCCTGGGAGGGCCACGTGACGCAGCAAGAATTATTAGAGCCATGTACGCACGATTTATAAGAATAGAGGCCTGGGAGGGCCACGTGAAGCAGCAAGAAGTATTACAGTCATGCATGCACGATTTATAAGAATAGAGGCCTGGGAGGGCCATGTGATGCAGCAACATCTATTACAAACATGGGAGGAATAAGAGAGAGCACAGTACATTAAGTTCAGCGTCAGACATGCATGATATCTGAAAGAACAGGCCAGGAACGGCCACGCAGCGCAGGAATAAATATGAAAGTCATGGGAGGATTAAGTGATTGGCCTACCACAGAACTAGGATTAAACCTTACACTACCATTATATGTGAGGAAGCACAGGGCATGTGGCACAGCACAAAAATGCGACACAAAAATTCACAAGAATCAATTTCCTGAGCGTGAGAAAACTTACATTAACTTCAGGGTATGGCATGCACTGTTTATAAGAATAGAGGCCTGGGAGGGCCACGTGACGCAGCAAGAAGTATTATAATCATGCACGCATGATTAATAAGAATAGAAGCCTGGGAGGGCCACGTGATGCAGCAACAACTATTACAATCACAGGAGGATTAAGAGGGACCACAAAGTTCAGCATCAGGCATGCATTATATTCGAGAAAACAGGCCATGAACGGCCACACGGCGCAGGAATAAATATGAAAGTCAAGGGAAGATTAGGTGATTGGCCGACCTCTGAACTAGGATTAAACTTTACACTACCATTATATGCGACGAAGCACAGGGCACATGGCGCTGCACAAAAATGCGACTCAGAAATTCACAAGATTCAATTTCCTGAGCAGGAGAAAACTTACCGTAACTTTGGAGTTTGGCACGCACTATTTATAAGAATAGAGGCCTGAGAGGGCCACGTGATGCAGCAAGAAGTATTACAGTCATGCATGCACGATTTATAAGAATAGAGGCCTGGGAGGGCCACGTGATGCAGCAAGAGGTATTACAGTCATGCAAGCAGGATTTATAAAAATAGAGGCCTGGGAGGGCCATGTGACACAGCAACAACTATTAAAAACACGGGAGGAATAAGAGAGAGCACATTACATTAAGTTCAGTGTCAGACCTGCATGATATTTGAAAAAACTGGCCAGGAACGGCCACGCGACGCAGGAATAAATATGAAAGTCAAGGGAGAATTAAGTGATTGGCCCACCACAGACACAGTCACTGGATGATGTCATCAGTGATGTCATTTGAGATGTCATCAGTGATGTCACTGACCATGTCATAAATGATGTAATATGTGACATCATCAGCAGTGGATTGGGGGTGCGCGAAGTATAGTTAGTACAACTAACTATATAGGAGCAATTTCAATGGTTTTTTATATGCTAATTCCTAACTATATAAGGCCTGAAACCTATGTTTTTTTCAGTGAATTTGCAAGGTTTTTTAAATGCTAATTCCTAACTATATAAGGACTAAAACCTATGGTTTTTTCAGTGAATTTCAAAGATTTTTTAAATGCTAATTCCTAACTATATAAGGCCTGAAACCTATGGTTTTTTCAGTGAATTTCAAAGGTTTTTTAAATGCTAATACCTAACTATATAAGGCCTGAAACCTATGTTTTTTTCAGTGAATTTTAAAGATTTTTAAATGATAATTCCATCTATATAAGGCCTGAAACCTATGGTTTTTTCAGTGAATTTGCAAGGTTTTTTAAATGCTAATTCCTAACTAAATAAGGCCTGAAACCTATGGTTTTTTCAGTGAATTTGCAAGGTTTTTTAAATGCTAATTCTATTAGCGGATAACGTTTAAATATGCTAATATTCTTGTGGTACCACCTGAGCAGCCCTAGGGATCCGATTTTTGGACCGGAGCAAAATGCTCTCTGATTGTGCCATATTTCTTGCCTTCTGCCCCCCTGATTGTGCCGTATTTCTTGCTTCTGCCCCCCTGATTGTACCATATTGCTTGGCTTGTGCCCCCCTGATTGTGCTGTATTTCGTGCCTTCAGAACCCTCTTTGTGCCATATTTCTTACCTTCTGCACCCTGATTGTGTCGTATTTCTTGCCTTCTGCTCCCTGATTGTGGTGTCTTTGTTGCCTTCTGCCCACTAATTGTGCCATTTTTTCTTGCCTCCTGCCCCCTGATTGTGCCATTTGTCGGGCCTTCTGTCCCCTGATTGTGCCGTTTTTCATGCCCCTGCCCCCCTGATTGTATTATTTTTGCCTGTGTTCGTTCGCTGCTGGTTTTGCCTTTGCCTGTGTTTCTTTGCTGCCGTTATTGTCTTTGCCAGTGTTACTTTGCTGCCGTTATTGTCTTTGCCAGTGTTTGTTTCCTACCATTATTGTCTTTGCCAGTGCTTGTGCGCTGCTGGTATTATCTTTGCCAGAGCTGTGTGGGCTGTGTGGGCTGTGAGAGCTGTGTGGGCTGTGAGAGCTGTGTGGGCTGTGAGAGTGTGGGCTGTGTGGGCTGTGAGAGTTGTGAGAGCTGTGTGGGCTGTGAGAGCTCTGTGGGCTGTGTGAGCTGTGAGAGCTGTGTGGGCTGTGAGAGTTGTGTGGGCTTTGAGGGCTGTGAGGGCTGTGTGGGCTGTGAGGGCTGTGAGAGCTGTGTGGGCTGTGAGAGCTGTGTGGGCTGTAAAAGCTTTGTGGGTTGTGAGAGCTGTGTGGGCTGTGATAGCTGTGTGGGCTGTCAGAGCTGTGTGGGCTGTGAGCTCTGCTTCTTTTGTGTCTCAGTCTACCTAGCACAAGATGAATGCCAACACTTCCTATTCGCCAGTCAACCTCAGTTGTTGGCATCCCTCTCCTGGTGGGTGAATGTAAACTTTACCTTTATGCAGATGACATATTACACACCATTACCGATCTCTTACGATCATTACAGTTGCTGCTTGAAATTATAGAGAATTTCTCTTCCTTCTCTGGGTATAAAATGAACTGGGATAAGAGTGAAGCGCTCCTTATATCAAATGGCACCTCAAAACCAGTGGTACAAGATTATCCCTTCCATTGGCAATGGCAACCTTCTTGTTTAAAATACTTAGGTATTCTTGTAAACAAGTGAACAGAACTTATGGTCACAAATAATGTAAGTCCCCTACTTACTCAGATGCAACGTGATTTTTATAACTTGAAAGTATTGGGCCTGTCCTTGTGGCGTGGAGTCCAAGCAGTAAAAATGGTCACTCTCCCACTTTTTCTCTATACCCTCTGAATGCTTCCTTTTCATATTCCACTATCCACATTACTTCTCATAGACTCTAAGATAAAATCTTTTATATGGGGATCCATAAAACCATGCCTGCTTATCAACAAACTTCATGCCCATCACTCTAATGGAGGTCTAAGTCTTCCCTCGATGGAACATTATTCACTTGCATTACAATTATCACAACTTACATATATGCTTCAAGACACCTCTACCACACCAAAATGGGTTTATATTGAAAGATTCCTATTTTCCACTAAATTGGTCCTCTCAGCCCTATGTGGGTCAGGTATAAGTATGGGCGAATTTTGCGGACCTACGGTCCGCGAATTCGCTAGAAATTGCAGAAAAATCCACGAATTCGCAAATTTTCCACAAACTCGCGGATTTTTTTGCAATTTGCACTCTACTCAACTGGCGTACTTTCTACTGGCTAATCAGTAAGTGCTACCTTGTTGGGTAAATGTACAGTGCTTCTCCTACACTGCAGCTGCGTAAAGGGCCAGAAGATTTGTCTCCACTGACCATGTGTGCCTGTAACTTTGCCACTGCGCCAAAAGGCACTGAGGTCCCTTGAGTGAGCTGTCCATCATAGTTGGGAAAGGGTGGGAAGACGTTTGATACCGCTAGTGTGTGGTGCGGGGCCAAACGAGCGGGGCTTCTATGCGTGTCAACATGCCTCTTGTGTATAAAGGGTCAGAGAGCGAGTAGGGTAGGAGGTGAGGAGAAAGCAGCTTCCTGGTCACAGGAAATACACAGGGGTTGCGCTCGAGAAACTCAGGGATTCAAAGACCTCCCTCGAGTATTACAGCTAATTTCCGACGGCATATATGGGGTTAAAGCACACTTGCCGAGCCTCGACCGTGTTCACTAATGTTTTGGGCTGATTAAAACATTACTGAATTTGAGCTTCAACTCGGGCACCTGCTATATCTGTAAGTGCTTCCTGTTGAGGTTTAATTTTTGTGACAGGAGCTTCGTGCCAGAATGAATCCTGCCCTGCATAGTTTTTTTTTTTTTTTTTTTTTTTTTGGTAGACCTTTATTGTACATTATACATTTACACAGCGGTGTGCCTACAACCCACTGATTGGGCCGGCCGCAATCAGAGCACCACAGATTAGACAGGGCAAGCAATACATCATGTCAGTTCAGTTCAAACGCATATGCAGTGTATGCTAAGCCCGTGAAGGCACCACAAATGTTCCAGAAACGTTGTCCAAGGTGCACTATCAATTCCGGCCGTATAGCCCTTATGTGATCTCGGTCTTTTTCCATTTTTGTAGAACTAAAGGTAACCAACATCCAACCCCAACACCCTCCCTCCCCTCTCCATCCTGGTCCTAACGAAGATACCAAATCAAGTCAGTGTGTGGAACATATGTCAACCGGTTCAGCAGGGTACAAAAAGTATACAAATGAGTTGGGCAATATCTCACAGTTTCTGTTTCAGCTCTCACAGTAGTACGGAGCAACAAAGGCCAGCAAGTTCCCGACTTTTCTCAGGGCAAAGGCGAGAGCCCCAGGGGGCATCACTAGGCACACCTCCCACATAGCTGGGACGTCTCACACAGAGTGCGGCCGCATTCAAGCAGACTCCTGGACCCCCCTCGGCAACTCAACTGTCTCACTCCTTTCGCTATCAGAATCATCCAATGACAGCACGTAGAGCGTAAACGGCTCCCACACATCCTTCGGACGAGATCTCTCTGGCAGCCCCTCATAATAGCAGTGCAATTGGTCTCTACAGTAGGCCATGTCTTTCAGCCACAGCTGTACATCAGGCGCCCGTCTCCCCCCCCATCCAACCGCAACTCTTCTCTTAGCCAACTGCAATGCCAGGACCACAAGCCGTCTCGATTGGGCTGGTACCCCAGAAGCGATGCCCAAGAGGCAGGGACGCACATCCAATTGTACCTCGCTAGAGATCATAACAGTCAGTCTTTCGGTCACCTCCTTCCAAAAATCATACACACGCGGACAACCCCATGCCAGGTGTATAAAATCGGCGTCGTCAGCTCCACATCGAACACATTGGGGACCAGTCCGGAGCCCATATCTGACCAGCTGGACCGGTGTGTAATACCATTGGTGCAGAAATTTAAAGTGCAGAAGGCGAAAATTGCCATTAATCACGCACCCCCCAGACATGCTACAGCATTCTTCCCATTCATCATCGCTCAGAGGGTCTGGTAAACTCCTATCCCAGCGCGCCCTGGCCAAGACCGCCCCTCCTCCCTCATCCTCCTGCGCAGCCTTATAAAGTCTAGAGAGTAATTTAGTTCTATCTTTGGCTGTGTAGAGCAGCTGTAATGCCCCAAGTGTCGCCTGTTCCGCCGGATATGATGGAAACAAATCTCGTACTGCTGCCCTCGATCGTGCATAAACAAAGGTAGCCATAGTTGCGTTGGTGGGGCCTGCTGTCATGTCTTGTAAAGAAAGAAAGGACGCCCCTGGGAAGAGATCCCCCATGGTCTGAACTCCAGCTTCCCTCAAAACCTGCAATCCCCCGGGTTCACTGGTCACTGAAATATCTGAGTGGTACAACAGAGGCATAGCCGGGGCATATAGCGGCAATCTGGCAGCTCGTCTACCAAGTTCCTCCCAGGCGGATGCTGTGCGCCGCACAGTATCGATCTCCCCTTTCTCAAATATCGAATGTTTGTTAGTTATCATCGCTCTAAGCGGATACGGCAAGACTGCACTAGCTTCAAGCGCCACATGTGGTGTATACGGCGGAGCCTGTATCCAATAACTAGCAAATTGCGCTTGTGCGCATAGATAGTACAGCTTCATGTCCGGTAAGGCGAACCCACCCAGTGCATGCGGCTTGATCATGACGTCCCAAGTCACACGTGGTTTCTTGCCGGCCCAGGTGAGCGAGATCAGAAGAGACTTCAGTCTCGCAAAAAAGTGCGACTTTAACTGTACCGGGATATTTACGAATAGATAAAGAAACTTCGGTAGAACCACCATTTTAATTAAAGAGGTGCGATCGGCCAGCGTTAGAGGGAGCCGAGTCCATCTCGCCACCTGATCCTCTAACTTAGATATGGCGACCCCGTAGTTAGCCCTTATGACCTCCTGGCAATCCCTATGTACCCAGACGCCCAGATAGCGAACTGGCTCCGTTGCCCACTCCAGAGGGAATTCCAGCGGTATCTGGCTAGTCGCATCCGTGAGTGGGAGTATCACCGATTTGTCCCAATTGATAGTCAACCCGGAGTGCCGACCAAACTTAATGAATTCGCGGAGCATATTTTCGAGATGAAGCCCCGGGTCTCTTACATACAGGACCATGTCGTCCGCATACATCGACACAGCCAGCGTTCTGAGGGGGAATTTTAACGTTGCTTCCGCGTACCTTTGCCGCAGAATACAGGCCAAAGGTTCCATCATGATGGCAAATAGGAGCGGTGATAGAGGACACCCCTGCCTTGTCCCCCTCTGGATCGGGAACGACGAGGAGACATGCCCGTTGACCCTGACTCTCGCAGTCGGCGCAGTGTACAATAGAGCAATAAGGGAAGTGAAGAAAAAAGGCACCCCCATCCGGTGAAGGACAGTTATCATATATTTCCATGCCACCGAATCAAAGGCCTTAGCCGCATCCAACAGGACTGCAGCTGCAGGGAGGTCCGGCTTAAGCAGGTGTAATACGGCAAAAAGGGTCCGCAGATTATGCGACGTGGACCTGAGAGGGATGAATCCCGATTGGTCCGGTAGTACCATGACCGGCAGGAGGAGACGCAGTCTTGTAGCTAAGACTTTGGCAATGATCTTGACATCAGTGTTCATAAGCGATAGGGGACGATAGGAATCGCATTTATCTGGTGGTTTCCCAGGTTTGGGCAGTGCCACCAAGAGCGCCTCCCTCATGGTCGCCGGGAGTCGCCCGCGCTCAAACGCTTCTTCCAAGACCTGCGCCAGCTGCGGAATCAGGATATCAGCATATTTTTTATAAAATTCGGAGGGTAGGCCATCCGTTCCGGCTGCCTTCCCATTCGGAAGTGCCGCAATAGCATCCCTAAACTCAGCTTCCGTAATATGGTGCATCAGGAAGTCTTGCTGACCTCTGGAGAGCCACACCAAGGCAACACCCTCTAAGTAACTGTTCACCTCCTCCTCATCAGCCGTGTCCCTTCGCTCATAGAGTTGCGCATAATGCTTCGAGAAGCAAGCCAAGATGCCTTCAGTATTTGTCACTACTTCTCCTTGGTCCTCGATCTCGTGCACCGTGCAGTGACGCGCCCACGGCTCTCTGATGCGATCCGCCAGCCCCTTTCCCGGCCTGCCCCCTTCTCCATAATATCTAGCAGTAGCATGTTTAGCCATGAATTTCACCTCTTGCTCCGCCAACTCATTGTACTCAGTGACCTTCAGCCTGATATGTGCAAGTATCGTGCCCTCCGCACCCTCTTCCAACCGTCGCTCAAGTGATGATAACTCCCTTTCTAGCCTGGACATGGAGTCTCTGATAGACGTGAGCACCCCCGATCTTAAACCTATACATGCACCTCTCACCGTCACCTTAAAGGCCTCCCACACCGTACCTATATCTTCAACAGATCCCACGTTATTAACAAAGAAATCCTCCACTATCCAATCCGCCCCAGGCGTTCGGAAAGCACCTGATCAGTCAGCATCCCGGGGGAGAGTCTCCAAGTGAAAGGGGGCGGAGCATGCGATGGGATCCGCAATACCAGTGTAGTAGGTGCATGATCTGAAATAGTGCGAGGCAAATGAGCAGCGTCCACCACCCATCCACTCACATCCCTAGTCGCCAGCCAGAAGTCCAGTCTAGACCACGTGTCGTGTGCCGATGTGTAACAAGTACCCACTCGCGCAGTCGGATTTCACAGTCTCCATACATCCAGCAAGTGCAGCCCAGCCATACCCTCGCTCACCGCTTCCGCCGCCCTCTTGTGCACAACAGGCCTATCATGTTTCTTGTCCAGCTCCGAATCCAGCGTGACATTCCAATCCCCCCCGCATAAAATAGCTGACGGAGCGAGCATATAAAGTTTGTTCCAGAGCATAACATAGAAATCAGGATCGTCAATATTTGGACCATACACATTAAGCAAAGTAATTAGCGTACCACATAATTTGCCCTGCACAATAATAAACCTTCCTTCCTGGTCTATTTCCTCATGGACCACTTCAAAGGGTATATTTCTCTTGATCAAAATCATCACCCCCCGTGCATAGGAAGAGTACGTAGTGGCCAAGCGTACCCCCGCCCATTGTCTGCCCACCATTTCAGCCGCCCTGCCCTGAAGGTGTGTTTCCTGCAGGAACACCACTTGTGCGCCATGTCGATTCAGAAACGCAAGCATTTGTCTTGTCTTTTGCGGCCTATTGAGACCCCGTACATTCCAAGTTACGCATGTGATCTTACCCCCCCTATCCATATCTCCCGTTCTGTAAGCCTCCCAAAAGCCAGTAGAGCAGCCCCCCTGTCCACCCCGAGGACCTCACCTCTGCACCCCGCATCCCACGAACAACAGGAATATCTTCATGTAGAAGGCCAACCCTCAACCAATGGAGCCGAACACGCATTACCAGCATCACAGATCCCTCATCCCGGACCAGAAAAGAAAACAATCCCCCAACATCCCTCAAAACCCCATCCCCCATCCCACCACCCACTTCAGCGCACCCAATTTGCCAAAGCCATCCCAAACCCCAACACCGCACAACCCTCAACAAGGCAACCAACAGTGTGTGGGGATCTCCCATATCGGGGGGCGTAGAGGCACACTTCCCCCGCCAAGAAGTGACGGGAGCGTGGACCACTCTAAATAAGAACACCTCCAACCTTGCAACCCCGATGTCGTAAGCAAAACACCCAATGGTAATTCAAACATTTGCAGTACATTTGTCAAAAAAAAAAACCCCGGACTTGTCCACAACCAGCCCCCCCCCGCGCCCACCGCCCGATAAAGCTTCCAATCTTGTGCAGTGGGGACAGAGCCAGCAAACCGTAAGTCCACAGCAAATGTAAAAATGCCACTCGCCGGCTCCTTCCTCATTCCGCAATGTACATGTTCTCGCTCTGAAATTCTCCAGGCCTCAGTGGGTCGCTCAACCTTGTTAGAAAATAAGCAGATGAAAGACCACAGGGGAGAGCTCAGCACAGCGCCCCGCAGCAGCGCCCCTGTCGCGGTCAATCAGTCCAAACACAGCTCATGCGGCCTCTTCCAGCCCCTCATCCTCAGCCACATGTCTCCCGTCCGGTTCCTTGGCGCGCTTTTTCAATTTTTTAGCGTAGTCCATTGCTGCTTTGGGGGAGGAGAAGATCTTGTTGTCCGACGGTGGCCCTATCCTCAGGCGCGCAGGATACAACATGGCGTATGTTACGTCATTAGCCCTCAGCAGTTGTTTCACCGGGGCGAATTCTTTACGGGCTGTTTGCACCGCCATAGTGAAGTCGGGGTAGAACTCTAGCCTGTTGCCCTGATAGTCAATGGTCCCCTTCTCCCTGGCGAGCCGAAGTATAGTGTCCCTGTCCCTATAGTTCAGAATTCTGGCTACTATCGGCCGCGGCGGCGCCCCAGGTGGCGGACGTTTGGCCAGCGAACGATGGGCGCGCTCCACTATAAAGACTCTAGACAACTGATCTGCTCCAAATATGTCAATGAGCATCCTTTCCATATAGTCCTCCATGCGTCCTACATTCGTGGATTCCGGCAGGCCCGTGACCCTTACGTTGTTCCTCCTGGACCTCCCTTCCAACTCCTCGTTCTTCGCCTGTATGACCGCCAGCACCCTCTCCATGTTGAATACTTTAGATGAGACAGTGGCCAGGCCGTCCTCTGTGGCAGACACTCTCTGCTCCACCTCCCCCATGCGCTCATTTTGGCGGTCAAATTGCGTCGCCATTTGATCGAGACGGTGATTGACTGACTCCATGGTGCCCTCGATGGATTGTAGGGTTTTCTGCATGGCCACTAACGTGGATTCCAGATTCGGGGCGCCCCCCACGGCCCCCCCCTGGTCAGCGTCCACCTGAGCCTGGGAGGACGAGAGTGCCGTTTTCTTTGCCTCGAATGTGATTTTCGGCTGGCTCCTGTCTGTTCGGCCCATGGTTGCAGAGCACTCAGCACTATCAATTATACTAGCTAGCAGTTCGGACGTGCCAGCCGAGTGGGTCCGTTGCAACTGTCAGGCGGGCTCCGCAGCGTCAGCCCACTGTAAAGTACCTGTCCGAAATTCAGGCAAGGTCACCACTCCCAACAGGAACCAGTACCCCAATCGAGTCTAGGCACTCTCAACGCTCCCCTCCAGAGCAGCTGGCCGCAGCACCCCACTCAGGGACCGATAGCCTTAAGCCTGCAGCGTGAAAAGTGAATGGGCGGGCTCCCCATAGATCTCTCAAGCATCCATCATGGCTATGGAAGGTATCAGTGTAGAGGCGGTCAAACTAGCGCCCATTCGTTGTCCAGGGTGCAGGCGCTGCATTCAGTGGTGGCCCCTCTCCGCTTTACTGCTCCGCCCGCCCCCTCCCCCTGCCCCCACCGAAATCGGCTCACGCGGCGCGGCCTCGGCAGGCCCAGCACCACCTCCGCAGCCCCGGGCTTGCGTAGCGCCCCGCCCCACTCACCAACTCCGGCGGAGCCGGGTTCAGGCTGCACTCTGCTCCGGCGCCTCTCCGGGGACACACCAAGGGACGACTCCGCTCCGCCCCGCTTCCGCCGGTCCCAGTCCCCGTCTCCGCCGGCCGGCAGCGTCAGGATCCAGCGGGTGCCCAAGTCACCCAGCAGCGGCAATCCGGGTCCACGAGGTGCGAGCGTTGCAGGCGGCAGATTCCCGGCTCGCAGCGCTCCTCTCCAATCGCGCTCAGGACAGCCTCAGATTTCGGCCAAAGGGTATGCAGCAGGCCCCCGATGTCAGCGGGGCCCCCCCAGCTCAATTACAGGGTGCAGGTTGCTAAGTAAGCAGGATTAATGGGCGAATATTGTGTGGTCCTGACAGAGCCTCACGCAAGTGCGGCCATCTTGTCCGGCGCCCTCTAGCGCCCCCCTGCCCTGCATAGTTATCCATGAAGATGCCACCATTTTGTGCAATACCTCTGCTCAACTGGAGTACGTTCTACTGGCTAATCCAGTAAGTGCTACCTCATTGGGTAAATGTAACATGCTTTTCCTACACTGCAGCTGCGTAAAGGGCCAGAAGAATTGTCTCTGCTGACCATGTGTGCCTGTAACTTTGCCACCGCGCCAAAAGGCACCGAGGTCCCTTGAGTGAGCTGTCCAGCATAGTTGGGAAAGGGCGGGAAGACGTTTGATACTGCTAGTGTGTGGTGCGGGCTAAACGAGCGGGCTTCTATGCATGTCAACTTGCCTCTTGTGTATAAAGGGTCAGAGAGCAAGCAGGGCAGCAGGTGAGGAGAAAGAAGCCTCCTGGTCACAGGAACTACACGGGGGTTGCGCTAGAGAAACTACTACTAGTATTACAGCTAATTTTCGACAGCAGATATGCGGTTAAAGCACACTTGCCCAGCCTCGACCGTGCTCACTAATGTTTGGGGCTGATTGAAATGTTACTGAATTTGAGCTTCAACTCAGGCACCTGCTTTATTTATATCTGTAAGTGCTTTCTGTTGAGGTTTAATTTTTGGCCCACAGGAAGCACTTACAGAGTTAAGGCAGGTGCCCGAGTTGAAGCTAACTTTGTAACCATTTTAGAATGGCGCCGACAAGCTGCCAGAGTTGAAGTTGCAACTTGCAAGTAAGCAACTTCAACTGTGGCAGTGCTTCCAGTGGGCCCCAAAATAAATCAGCCGCAAGCGGATTTGCAGATTTTTGGCCCACAGTTAGTCAGGTATAAGTCATCCAGATCCCCATAATCCTATAATACCTGCAATGCATAAAACATGGTGAAGGTCACATCATATTCTGGGCTTTAATCCACGTTTACATGTAAAAGCCTCAATATGGTACAACTCTGGAATACGCATTGAAGGGAAACTCTCTCCTGGCCCCAATGGAAAACAGCTGGCATCTTTACCTTAGATCAGATGCTTCATAATGGAGATCTCAAATATTTCTCACAATTGGTGGATGAGTTTAACCTCTCTGTACTACAGTCAGATAGATATTTACTGTTCAATAACTCCCCTGTTAAGGCTTTAGGCCTCAAACCCTGGACATTACAAATCTCACAAATTGTATTTTACCTTCACACCTGGGGGAAACATAAAGGGGTTGTCTTTGGTTTGTATAAAACACTCCCAACACAATTATTCTCTCAACTTCCTTCCGTTGATCTTTGTTCTAAATGGCATTCACCTCTAGGACTTTCCTATGAAGATGAACAATGGGTGGTTCTGCTGGAAAACTTGGAGAAATGTGCTCGGGAGGCTTGTTTAAAATTGTGTTTATTTAAAATACTCCATGACTGGCATTGGTCGCCTGTTAAATTACATAAAGCAGGCTTATTATCACATAATAATTGTTGGAATGTAATGCCTCTGGCTGTGACATTGTTTACGGTATATGGAGCTGTCCCATGGTTAAACACTATTGGTCTTACATAGGTCAAGTTTTACATAAAACCGTCCCTTTACATTTACCACACTCGCCAGCAACTATTCTGTTGCATGATCTGCGAGCTTCTCCTACCCCTTCCAAACCACAATTTCGTCTTGTACATACCACATTGGCTACTGCCAAAATTTGTATATTAAGGCAATGGAAATCTCGATCTCCACCATCCTAAGAGAATGGATTAGCATCAATGATTCAAACTTCTTTGCATAAGAGAGGTATATATAATATTCAAGACCAAACAAAGATCAAACCTTATGACTCCATTAGGTCCATTGCAATTTTCAATAGATAATTCTCCAGAAATATTTCATTAATAAAAATCTGGGCAACTGACTTATGTAACATTGTGCAAACTGAAAAGAGAGGTATAAATGTATATGTTGTACAAATGTCCAACCTGAATTTTCATTTACATAAAAACAATTATTCACAATAGGATTGAGGTTGAAAAGCAATCATAGGTTTCAGAACAACCGCGTTAGGACCATAATAGTGGTCAGACAAAATCATATGCGAATAGCAATATGCTTCTGACGGACACTATGGATACATTCGTTAGACGTTCACAAATGACATCCCTAAAGCCCTCTTTGCTATTTACGAATATTGTAAAGAAGTAAGCCATTAAGATAAAGTAATGTATCTTTAACAAATTAAGATTTAAAAAACCATAATGGAACTATCATTACCAGCCTGCAAAAATCACCACAATTGTAGCTGTCCTGTTGCTTTTGGTTACATTCTACGACTAACTGCCATTGGTCATAGTCGGGACGCTTCAATTGCTGTAGGAAAACCCTTTAGAGACATACGAATGGTTATGTTAAATAATTAGCTTTTTTCTTAATTTCATGAAGAGAAATCATATTGACAATTTTATATTTACGTAATAAAAGAAGTAATAAAGAGATAACTGAGATTTTTTAGGGAAAGTTACCTTCAATTTAGTAAAAACTCTTGATAGGTCTGACTTTTGTTATTCAGTGAATCATGAACGATTATTGTCTTGGTTAAAGGTTTCAAAATCTATAAAAACAATATAGAAATAAGATTTTTAGTATGGAGAGTTTACATTTCATGGTATATATGTCTACGCTAATAATATTACAAAATCATTTAAAATTATTAGTCTTCAAGTTATTTAATAAAAAAATGTAGGCACTTTAATCTATTACAACCAGTCATATTTTCCAACAATAACTTTCAAAACAGACAGATAAATGTTGAAAAACTTGCAGTTACCAGAAGTATCCTATGAGAGCCAGTCTTTGTCGGACAAAGAACATTGTCCATTTTCTCAAAAGGTAGCTGTAGAGTTAAAAATACAATCATGAATAACTTTACATTACAACCCAAATACATACGTTTAGACTTACAACAATTCGAAAACGTGAATATCAATGCAATAAATATTCAAAATAAACAAACTTCCCTTGAAAAATATCTTACATTTGTCAGTCTTCTAAACATTACTCGATTCTACTCTCAAACATCAATTAAAGAATCACTAACTTTCAATATTCCTTTGTACCTGTAACACTGAAAAGTCACATAACAAATATGAATATTTACCCGAAAAGTATAAGATCGATATTTGCCCAGGAATATACAGGACGACACTGTTGCTGAGATTGCTGAACACTAATGTAAAAATAAAAGGTTTTCAGTACACACATTGATGAAGAATTATTATTTATGGCTAGGTAACTGGAACATCCTTACACCACACATCTAAATTATGTCCCATTACTTAAAAAAAGGTACCCTTTGATAGATTACCTTTCACGCTCAATTTATAAGGCCTCAACATGTCGAGATTATATGTTCTACGTAAAGGCATGTTGCTACAATTGACTACATTTACATGCTTTCCTTGCATTTCGGAAATACAGTAGGATACAGTAAAGTTGTGCTCCAAAATTTCTTCCTTTCCTCGTTGTTCAACTGCAATTTTTTAGAAGCACTAAATCTCCTTCTCTGAAGGTGCACTTGGAAACTCTCTTTTTGTATTTTTCTATATGTTTTTTGGACAACATCAATATTCTGCTTTGTGTGCTTCAGCAATTCGACAAATTCAAGGTAATAAAGGAAGCGTAAAACTCAATCACTGATATTTACCATTTAAAAATATATTCTCGATTCAAATTTTTAAAAGTAACATTTTGATAAATACATTTTATGACAAAAACAGGAAAATTAGTACAGAAAAAATAGATGTAATGGTTTTAACAAGTATTCAACAAGTAAATGTATGTATAAATACATATAACATACATTTTTTAGACAGTCTACGCAATCCATGCTTCTGGATATTACTGAAACCATCAGGATACAGATTACAGCTTACATAATCCAGAAGCTCTTGGTACTCAGTGGCATTCATTTCTATTTCAAATAAAGATAAACGAGAAAATAAACGAAAAGAATTGCATGTTAGATGTAAAGAACAAATTGTACATGCTCACATTCAATAACAAAAACATAAATAACAATAAGGTGTGTGAATACACAAATTACTAAAACAGGTGTCACTCCGTCTTCACAGCTCAATCCGCAAATGAATTTTAAGCGAGGGTCAGGGAATACCTAGCATTACATGGAGGTAGCAATTTCCTTAGAGGGAGAAAACTTACATTACCTTGGGGTTATGGCACGCACAATTTATAAGAATAGTGATCTGTGAGGGCCACGTGATGCAGCAACAAGTATTAGAATCACGGGAGGATTAAGAAGCGTCAGACATATATGATATTTCAAAAAACAGGCCAGGAATGGCCATGTGGCCCAGGAATAAATATGAAAGTCAAGGGAGGATTAAGTTATTGTCCCACCACAGAACAAGGATTAAACCTTACACTACCATTACATGCAAGGAAACACAGGGCACATGGCGCACCACAAAAATGCAACACAGAAATTTACAAGAATCAATTTTCTGAGCTGGAGAAAACCTACATTAACTTTGGGGTATGGCACGCACAATTTATAAGAATAGAGGCCTGGGAGAGCTACGTGACGCAGCAAGAAGTATTACTGTCATGCACACACGATTTATAAGAATAGTGGTCTGGGAGGACCATGTGAGGCAGCAATAAGTATTACAGTCATGCATGCATGATTTATAAGAATAGAGGCCTGGGAGAGCCAGGTGGCGCAGCAATAAGTATTACAGTCATGCGCGCACAATTTTTAAGAATAGAGGCATGGGAGAGGCCATATGACGCAGCAATAAGTATTACAGTCATGCACGCACGATTTATAAGAATAGAGGCCTGGGAGAACCACATGACACAGCAAAAAGTATTACAGTCATGCACGTATGATTTATAAGAATAGAGGCCTGGAAGAGCCACGTGATGCAGCAAGAAGTATTACAGTCATGCATGCACGATTTATAAGAATAGAGGCCTGGGAGGGCCACCTGACGCAGCAATAAGTAATACAGTCATGCATGCACGATTTATAAGAATAGAGACCTGGGAGAGCCACCTGACGCAGCAATAAGTATTTCAGTCATGCACTTATGATTTATAAGAATAGAGGCCTGGGAGGGCCACGTGATGCAGCAATATCTATTACAATCATGCATGCACGATTTATAAGAATGGAAGCCTGGGAGCGCCACAAGACGCAGCAACAACTATTACAATCACGGGAGGATTAAGAGTGAGTACATTACATAAAGTTAAGCGTGAGACATGCATGATATTTGAAAAAAACAGGTCAGGAACTTCCACGCGGCGCAGGAATAAATATGAAAGTCAAGGTAAGATTAAGTGATTGGCCCACCACAGAAGTAGGATTAAACCTTACACTACCATTATATGCGAGGAAGCAAAGGGCACGTGGCGCAGCACAAAAATCCGACACAGAAATTCACAAGAATCAATTTTCTGAGTGGGAGAAAACTTACCTTAACTTCAGGGTATGGCACTCTTGATTTATAAGAATAGAGGCCTGGGAGGGCCACGTGACGCAGCAAGAAGTATTACAGTCATGCACGCATGATTTATAAGAATAGAAGCCTGGAAGGGCCACGTGATGCAGCAACAACTATTAAAATCACGAGAGGATTAAAAGGGACCACATTACAAAAAGTTCAGCGTCAGACATGCCTTATATTTGAGAAAACAGGCCAAGAATGTCCACACGGCGCAGGAATAAATATGAAAGTCAAGGGAAGATTAAGTGATTGGTCCACCACAGAACTAGAATTAAACTTTACACTACCATTTTATGCGAGGAAGCACATGGCATGTGGCGCATCACAAAAATGCGACACAGAAATTCGCAAGAATTAATTTCCTGAGCTTGGGAAAACTTACCTTAACTTCCGGGTATGGCACACACTATTTATAGGAATAGAGGCCTGGGAGGGCCACATAACGCTGCAAGAATTATTACAGTCATGCACGCATGATTAATAAGAAGAGGCCTGGGAGGGCCACGTGACGCAGCAAGAATTATTAGAGCCATGTACGCACGATTTATAAGAATAGAGGCCTGGGAGGGCCACGTGAAGCAGCAAGAAGTATTACAGTCATGCATGCACGATTTATAAGAATAGAGGCCTGGGAGGGTCATGTGACGCAGCAACATCTATTACAAACATGGGAGGAATAAGAGAGAGCACAGTACATTAAGTTCAGCGTCAGACATGCATGATATCTGAAAGAACAGGCCAGGAACGGCCACGCAGCGCAGGAATAAATATGAAAGTCATGGGAGGATTAAGTGATTGGCCTACCACAGAACTAGGATTAAACCTTACACTACCATTATATGTGAGGAAGCACAGGGCATGTGGCACAGCACAAAAATGCGACACAAAAATTCACAAGAATCAATTTCCTGAGCGTGAGAAAACTTACATTAACTTCAGGGTATGGCATGCACTGTTTATAAGAATAGAGGCCTGGGAGGGCCACGTGACGCAGCAAGAAGTATTATAATCATGCACGCATGATTAATAAGAATAGAAGCCTGGGAGGGCCACGTGATGCAGCAACAACTATTACAATCACAGGAGGATTAAGAGGGACCACAAAGTTCAGCATCAGGCATGCATTATATTCGAGAAAACAGGCCATGAACGGCCACACGGCGCAGGAATAAATATGAAAGTCAAGGGAAGATTAAGTGATTGGCCGACCTCTGAACTAGGATTAAACTTTACACTACCATTATATGCGACGAAGCACAGGGCACATGGCGCTGCACAAAAATGCGACTCAGAAATTCACAAGATTCAATTTCCTGAGCAGGAGAAAACTTACCGTAACTTTGGAGTTTGGCACGCACTATTTATAAGAATAGAGGCCTGAGAGGGCCACGTGATGCAGCAAGAAGTATTACAGTCATGCATGCACGATTTATAAGAATAGAGGCCTGGGAGGGCCACGTGATGCAGCAAGAGGTATTACAGTCATGCAAGCAGGATTTATAAAAATAGAGGCCTGGGAGGGCCATGTGACACAGCAACAACTATTAAAAACACGGGAGGAATAAGAGAGAGCACATTACATTAAGTTCAGTGTCAGACCTGCATGATATTTGAAAAAACTGGCCAGGAACGGCCACGCGACGCAGGAATAAATATGAAAGTCAAGGGAGAATTAAGTGATTGGCCCACCACAGACACAGTCACTGGATGATGTCATCAGTGATGTCATTTGAGATGTCATCAGTGATGTCACTGACCATGTCATAAATGATGTAATATGTGACATCATCAGCAGTGGATTGGGGGTGCGCGAAGTATAGTTAGTACAACTAACTATATAGGAGCAATTTCAATGGTTTTTTATATGCTAATTCCTAACTATATAAGGCCTGAAACCTATGTTTTTTTCAGTGAATTTGCAAGGTTTTTTAAATGCTAATTCCTAACTATATAAGGACTAAAACCTATGGTTTTTTCAGTGAATTTCAAAGATTTTTTAAATGCTAATTCCTAACTATATAAGGCCTGAAACCTATGGTTTTTTCAGTGAATTTCAAAGGTTTTTTAAATGCTAATACCTAACTATATAAGGCCTGAAACCTATGTTTTTTTCAGTGAATTTTAAAGATTTTTAAATGATAATTCCATCTATATAAGGCCTGAAACCTATGGTTTTTTCAGTGAATTTGCAAGGTTTTTTAAATGCTAATTCCTAACTAAATAAGGCCTGAAACCTATGGTTTTTTCAGTGAATTTGCAAGGTTTTTTAAATGCTAATTCTATTAGCGGATAACGTTTAAATATGCTAATATTCTTGTGGTACCACCTGAGCAGCCCTAGGGATCCGATTTTTGGACCGGAGCAAAATGCTCTCTGATTGTGCCATATTTCTTGCCTTCTGCCCCCCTGATTGTGCCGTATTTCTTGCTTCTGCCCCCCTGATTGTACCATATTGCTTGGCTTGTGCCCCCCTGATTGTGCTGTATTTCGTGCCTTCAGAACCCTCTTTGTGCCATATTTCTTACCTTCTGCACCCTGATTGTGTCGTATTTCTTGCCTTCTGCTCCCTGATTGTGGTGTCTTTGTTGCCTTCTGCCCACTAATTGTGCCATTTTTTCTTGCCTCCTGCCCCCTGATTGTGCCATTTGTCGGGCCTTCTGTCCCCTGATTGTGCCGTTTTTCATGCCCCTGCCCCCCTGATTGTATTATTTTTGCCTGTGTTTGTTCGCTGCTGGTATTGCCTTTGCCTGTGTTTCTTTGCTGCCGTTATTGTCTTTGCCAGTGTTACTTTGCTGCCGTTATTGTCTTTGCCAGTGTTTGTTTCCTACCATTATTGTCTTTGCCAGTGCTTGTGCGCTGCTGGTATTATCTTTGCCAGAGCTGTGTGGGCTGTGTGGGCTGTGAGAGCTGTGTGGGCTGTGAGAGCTGTGTGGGCTGTGAGAGTGTGGGCTGTGTGGGCTGTGAGAGTTGTGAGAGCTGTGTGGGCTGTGAGAGCTCTGTGGGCTGTGTGAGCTGTGAGAGCTGTGTGGGCTGTGAGAGTTGTGTGGGCTTTGAGGGCTGTGAGGGCTGTGTGGGCTGTGAGGGCTGTGAGAGCTGTGTGGGCTGTGAGAGCTGTGTGGGCTGTAAAAGCTTTGTGGGTTGTGAGAGCTGTGTGGGCTGTGAGAGCTGTGTGGGCTGTCAGAGCTGTGTGGGCTGTGAGCTCTGCTTCTTTTGTGTCTCAGTCTACCTAGCACAAGATGAATGCCAACACTTCCTATTCGCCAGTCAACCTCAGTTGTTGGCATCCCTCTCCTGGTGGGTGAATGTAAACTTTACCTTTATGCAGATGACATATTACACACCATTACCGATCTCTTACGATCATTACAGTTGCTGCTTGAAATTATAGAGAATTTCTCTTCCTTCTCTGGGTATAAAATGAACTGGGATAAGAGTGAAGCGCTCCTTATATCAAATGGCACCTCAAAACCAGTGGTACAAGATTATCCCTTCCATTGGCAATGGCAACCTTCTTGTTTAAAATACTTAGGTATTCTTGTAAACAAGTGAACAGAACTTATGGTCACAAATAATGTAAGTCCCCTACTTACTCAGATGCAACGTGATTTTTATAACTTGAAAGTATTGGGCCTGTCCTTGTGGCGTGGAGTCCAAGCAGTAAAAATGGTCACTCTCCCACTTTTTCTCTATACCCTCTGAATGCTTCCTTTTCATATTCCACTATCCACATTACTTCTCATAGACTCTAAGATAAAATCTTTTATATGGGGATCCATAAAACCATGCCTGCTTATCAACAAACTTCATGCCCATCACTCTAATGGAGGTCTAAGTCTTCCCTCGATGGAACATTATTCACTTGCATTACAATTATCACAACTTACATATATGCTTCAAGACACCTCTACCACACCAAAATGGGTTTATATTGAAAGATTCCTATTTTCCACTAAATTGGTCCTCTCAGCCCTATGTGGGTCAGGTATAAGTATGGGCGAATTTTGCGGACCTACGGTCCGCGAATTCGCTAGAAATTGCAGAAAAATCCACGAATTCGCAAATTTTCCACAAACTCGCGGATTTTTTTGCAATTTGCACTCTACTCAACTGGCGTACTTTCTACTGGCTAATCAGTAAGTGCTACCTTGTTGGGTAAATGTACAGTGCTTCTCCTACACTGCAGCTGCGTAAAGGGCCAGAAGATTTGTCTCCACTGACCATGTGTGCCTGTAACTTTGCCACTGCGCCAAAAGGCACTGAGGTCCCTTGAGTGAGCTGTCCATCATAGTTGGGAAAGGGTGGGAAGACGTTTGATACCGCTAGTGTGTGGTGCGGGGCCAAACGAGCGGGGCTTCTATGCGTGTCAACATGCCTCTTGTGTATAAAGGGTCAGAGAGCGAGTAGGGTAGGAGGTGAGGAGAAAGCAGCTTCCTGGTCACAGGAAATACACAGGGGTTGCGCTCGAGAAACTCAGGGATTCAAAGACCTCCCTCGAGTATTACAGCTAATTTCCGACGGCATATATGGGGTTAAAGCACACTTGCCGAGCCTCGACCGTGTTCACTAATGTTTTGGGCTGATTAAAACATTACTGAATTTGAGCTTCAACTCGGGCACCTGCTATATCTGTAAGTGCTTCCTGTTGAGGTTTAATTTTTGTGACAGGAGCTTCGTGCCAGAATGAATCCTGCCCTGCATAGTTATCCATGAAGATGCCACCATTTTGTGCAATACCTCTGCTCAACTGGAGTACGTTCTACTGGCTAATCCAGTAAGTGCTACCTCATTGGGTAAATGTAACATGCTTTTCCTACACTGCAGCTGCGTAAAGGGCCAGAAGAATTGTCTCTGCTGACCATGTGTGCCTGTAACTTTGCCACCGCGCCAAAAGGCACCGAGGTCCCTTGAGTGAGCTGTCCAGCATAGTTGGGAAAGGGCGGGAAGACGTTTGATACTGCTAGTGTGTGGTGCGGGCTAAACGAGCGGGCTTCTATGCATGTCAACTTGCCTCTTGTGTATAAAGGGTCAGAGAGCAAGCAGGGCAGCAGGTGAGGAGAAAGAAGCCTCCTGGTCACAGGAACTACACGGGGGTTGCGCTCGAGAAACTCAGGGATTCAAAGACCTCCCTCGAGTATTACAGCTAATTTTCGACAGCAGATATGCGGTTAAAGCACACTTGCCCAGCCTCGACCGTGCTCACTAATGTTTGGGGCTGATTGAAATGTTACTGAATTTGAGCTTCAACTCAGGCACCTGCTTTATTTATATCTGTAAGTGCTTTCTGTTGAGGTTTAATTTTTGGCCCACAGAAAGCACTTACAGAGTTAAGGCAGGTGACCGAGTTGAAGCTAACTTTGTAACCATTTTAGAATGGCGCCGACAAGCTGCCAGAGTTGAAGTGGCAACTTGCAAGTAAGCAACTTCAACTGTGGCAGTGCTTCCTGTGGGCCCCAAAATAAATCAGCCGCAAGCGGATTTGCAGATTTTTGGCCCACAGTTAGTCAGGTATAAGTCATCCAGATCCCCATAATCCTATAATACCTGCAATGCATAAAACATGGTGAAGGTCACATCATATTCTGGGCTTTAATCCACGTTTACATGTAAAAGCCTCAATATGGTACAACTCTGGAATACGCATTGAAGGGAAACTCTCTCCTGGCCCCAATGGAAAACAGCTGGCATCTTTACCTTAGATCAGATGCTTCATAATGGAGATCTCAAATATTTCTCACAATTGGTGGATGAGTTTAACCTCTCTGTACTACAGTCAGATAGATATTTACTGTTCAATAACTCCCCTGTTAAGGCTTTAGGCCTCAAACCCTGGACATTACAAATCTCACAAATTGTATTTTACCTTCACACCTGGGGGAAACATAAAGGGGTTGTCTTTGGTTTGTATAAAACACTCCCAACACAATTATTCTCTCAACTTCCTTCCGGTGATCTTTGTTCTAAATGGCATTCACCTCTAGGACTTTCCTATGAAGATGAACAATGGGTGGTTCTGCTGGAAAACTTGGAGAAATGTGCTCGGGAGGCTTGTTTAAAATTGTGTTTATTTAAAATACTCCATGACTGGCATTGGTCGCCTGTTAAATTACATAAAGCAGGCTTATTATCACATAATAATTGTTGGAATGTAATGCCTCTGGCTGTGACATTGTTTACGGTATATGGAGCTGTCCCATGGTTAAACACTATTGGTCTTACATAGGTCAAGTTTTACATAAAACCGTCCCTTTACATTTACCACACTCGCCAGCAACTATTCTGTTGCATGATCTGCGAGCTTCTCCTACCCCTTCCAAACCACAATTTCGTCTTGTACATACCACATTGGCTACTGCCAAAATTTGTATATTAAGGCAATGGAAATCTCGATCTCCACCATCCTAAGAGAATGGATTAGCATCAATGATTCAAACTTCTTTGCATAAGAGAGGTATATATAATATTCAAGACCAAACAAAGATCAAACCTTATGACTCCATTAGGTCCATTGCAATTTTCAATAGATAATTCTCCAGAAATATTTCATTAATAAAAATCTGGGCAACTGACTTATGTAACATTGTGCAAACTGAAAAGAGAGGTATAAATGTATATGTTGTACAAATGTCCAACCTGAATTTTCATTTACATAAAAACAATTATTCACAATAGGATTGAGGTTGAAAAGCAATCATAGGTTTCAGAACAACCGCGTTAGGACCATAATAGTGGTCAGACAAAATCATATGCGAATAGCAATATGCTTCTGACGGACACTATGGATACATTCGTTAGACGTTCACAAATGACATCCCTAAAGCCCTCTTTGCTATTTACGAATATTGTAAAGAAGTAAGCCATTAAGATAAAGTAATGTATCTTTAACAAATTAAGATTTAAAAAACCATAATGGAACTATCATTACCAGCCTGCAAAAATCACCACAATTGTAGCTGTCCTGTTGCTTTTGGTTACATTCTACGACTAACTGCCATTGGTCATAGTCGGGACGCTTCAATTGCTGTAGGAAAACCCTTTAGAGACATACGAATGGTTATGTTAAATAATTAGCTTTTTTCTTAATTTCATGAAGAGAAATCATATTGACAATTTTATATTTACGTAATAAAAGAAGTAATAAAGAGATAACTGAGATTTTTTAGGGAAAGTTACCTTCAATTTAGTAAAAACTCTTGATAGGTCTGACTTTTGTTATTCAGTGAATCATGAACGATTATTGTCTTGGTTAAAGGTTTCAAAATCTATAAAAACAATATAGAAATAAGATTTTTAGTATGGAGAGTTTACATTTCATGGTATATATGTCTACGCTAATAACATTACAAAATCATTTAAAAATATTAGTCTTCAAGTTATTTAATAAAAAAATGTAGGCACTTTAATCTATTACAACCAGTCATATTTTCCAACAATAACTTTCAAAACAGACAGATAAATGTTGAAAAACTTGCAGTTACCAGAAGTATCCTATGACAGCCAGTCTTTGTCGGACAAAGAACATTGTCCATTTTCTCAAAAGGTAGCTGTAGAGTTAAAAATACAATCATGAATAACTTTACATTACAACCCAAATACATACGTTTAGACTTACAACAATTCGAAAACGTGAATATCAATGCAATAAATATTCAAAATAAACAAACTTCCCTTGAAAAATATCTTACATTTGTCAGTCTTCTAAACATTACTCGATTCTACTCTCAAACATCAATTAAAGAATCACTAACTTTCAATATTCCTTTGTACCTGTAACACTGAAAAGTCACATAACAAATATGAATATTTACCCGAAAAGTATAAGATCGATATTTGCCCAGGAATATACAGGACGACACTGTTGCTGAGATTGCTGAACACTAATGTAAAAATAAAAGGTTTTCAGTACACACATTGATGAAGAATTATTATTTATGGCTAGGTAACTGGAACATCCTTACACCACACATCTAAATTATGTCCCATTACTTAAAAAAAGGTACCCTTTGATAGATTACCTTTCACGCTCAATTTATAAGGCCTCAACATGTCGAGATTATATGTTCTACGTAAAGGCATGTTGCTACAATTGACTACATTTACATGCTTTCCTTGCATTTCGGAAATACAGTAGGATACAGTAAAGTTGTGCTCCAAAATTTCTTCCTTTCCTCGTTGTTCAACTGCAATTTTTTAGAAGCACTAAATCTCCTTCTCTGAAGGTGCACTTGGAAACTCTCTTTTTGTATTTTTCTATATGTTTTTTGGACAACATCAATATTCTGCTTTGTGTGCTTCAGCAATTCGACAAATTCAAGGTAATAAAGGAAGCGTAAAACTCAATCACTGATATTTACCATTTAAAAATATATTCTCGATTCAAATTTTTAAAAGTAACATTTTGATAAATACATTTTATGACAAAAACAGGAAAATTAGTACAGAAAAAATAGATGTAATGGTTTTAACAAGTATTCAACAAGTAAATGTATGTATAAATACATATAACATACATTTTTTAGACAGTCTACGCAATCCATGCTTCTGGATATTACTGAAACCATCAGGATACAGATTACAGTTTACATAATCCAGAAGCTCTTGGTACTCAGTGGCATTCATTTCTATTTCAAATAAAGATAAACGAGAAAATAAACGAAAAGAATTGCATGTTAGATGTAAAGAACAAATTGTACATGCTCACATTCAATAACAAAAACATAAATAACAATAAGGTGTGTGAATACACAAATTACTAAAACAGGTGTCACTCCGTCTTCACAGCTCAATCCGCAAATGAATTTTAAGCGAGGGTCAGGGAATACCTAGCATTACATGGAGGTAGCAATTTCCTTAGAGGGAGAAAACTTACATTACCTTGGGGTTATGGCACGCACAATTTATAAGAATAGTGATCTGTGAGGGCCACGTGATGCAGCAACAAGTATTAGAATCACGGGAGGATTAAGAAGCGTCAGACATATATGATATTTCAAAAAACAGGCCAGGAATGGCCATGTGGCCCAGGAATAAATATGAAAGTCAAGGGAGGATTAAGTTATTGTCCCACCACAGAACAAGGATTAAACCTTACACTACCATTACATGCAAGGAAACACAGGGCACGTGGCGCACCACAAAAATGCAACACAGAAATTTACAAGAATCAATTTTCTGAGCTGGAGAAAACCTACATTAACTTCGGGGTATGGCATGCAATATTTATAAGAATAGAGGCCTGGGAGAGCTACGTGACGCAGCAAGAAGTATTACTGTCATGCACACACGATTTATAAGAATAGCGGTCTGGGAGGACCATGTGAGGCAGCAATAAGTATTACAGTCATGCATGCATGATTTATAAGAATAGAGGCCTGGGAGAGCCAGGTGGCGCAGCAATAAGTATTACAGTCATGCGCGCACAATTTTTAAGAATAGAGGCATGGGAGGGCCATATGACGCAGCAATAAGTATTACAGTCATGCACGCACGATTTATAAGAATAGAGGCCTGGGAGAACCACATGACACAACAAAAAGTATTACAGTCATGCACGTATGATTTATAAGAATAGAGGCCTGGAAGAGCCACGTGATGCAGCAAGAAGTATTACAGTCATGCATGCACGATTTATAAGAATAGAGGCCTGGGAGGGCCACCTGACGCAGCAATAAGTATTACAGTCATGCATGCACGATGTATAAGAATAGAGGCCTGGGAGAGCCACCTGACGCAGCAATAAGTATTTCAGTCATGCACGTATGATTTATAAGAATAGAGGCCTGGGAGGGCCACGTGATGCAGCAATATCTATTACAATCATGCATGAACGATTTATAAGAATAGAAGCCTGGGAGCGCCACAAGACGCAGCAACAACTATTACAATCACGGGAGGATTAAGAGTGAGTACATTACATAAAGTTAAGCGTGAGACATGCATGATATTTGAAAAAAACAGGTCAGGAACTTCCACGCAGCGCAGGAATAAATATGAAAGTCAAGGTAAGATTAAGTGATTGGCCCACCACAGAAGTACGATTAAACCTTACACTACCATTATTTGCGTGGAAGCAAAGGGCACGTGGCGCAGCACAAAAATCCGACACAGAAATTCACAAGAATCAATTTTCTGAGTGGGAGAAAACTTACCTTAACTTCAGGGTATGGCACTCACGATTTATAAGAATAGAGGCCTGGGAGGGCCACGTGACGCAGCAAGAAGTATTACAGTCATGCACGCATGATTTATAAAAAGAGGCCTGGGAGGGCCACGTGACGCAGCAAGAATTATTAGAGCCATGTACGCACGATTTATAAGAATAGAGGCCTGGGAGGGCCACGTGAAGCAGCAAGAAGTATTACAGTCATGCATGCACGATTTATAAGAATAGAGGCCTGGGAGGGCCATGTGACGCAGCAACAACTATTACAAACATGGGAGGAATAAGAGAGAGCACAGTACATTAAGTTCAGCGTCAGACATGCATGATATTTGAAAGAACAGGCCAGGAACGGCCACGCGGCGCAGGAATAAATATGAAAGTCATGGGAGGATTAAGTGATTGGCCTACCACAGAACTAGGATTAAACCTTACACTACCATTATATGTGAGGAAGCACAGGGCATGTGGCACAGCACAAAAATGCGACACAAAAATTCACAAGAATCAATTTCCTGAGCGTGAGAAAACTTACATTAACTTCGGGGTATGGCACGCACTGTTTATAAGAATAGAGGCTTGGGAGGGCCACGTGACGCAGCAAGAAGTATTATAATCATGCACGCATGATTAATAAGAATAGAAGCCTGGGAGGGCCACGTGATGCAGCTATTACAATCACAGGAGGATTAAGAGGGACCATATTACATAAAGTTCAGCATCAGGCATGCATTATATTCGAGAAAACAGGCCATGAACGGCCACACGGCGCAGGAATAAATATGAAAGTCAAGGGAAGATTAAGTGATTGGCCGACCTCTGAACTAGGATTAAACTTTACACTACCATGATATGCGACGAAGCACAGGGCACATGGCGCTGCACAAAAATGCGACTCAGAAATTCACAAGATTCAATTTCCTGAGCAGGAGAAAACTTACTGTAACTTTGGAGTTTGGCACGCACTATTTATAAGAATAGAGGCCTGAGAGGGCCACGTGACGCAGCACGAAGTATTACAGTCATGCATGCACGATTTATAAGAATAGAGGCCTGGGAGGGCCACGTGATGCAGCAAGAGGTATTACAGTCATGCAAGCAGGATTTATAAAAATAGAGGCCTGGGAGGGCCATGTGAAACAGCAACAACTATTAAAAACACGGGAGGAATAAGAGAGATCACATTACATTAAGTTCAGTGTCAGACATGCATGATATTTGAAAAAACTGGCCAGGAACGGCCACGCGACACAGGAATAAATATGAAAGTCAAGGGAGAATTAAGTGATTGGCCCACCACAGACACAGTCACTGGATGATGTCATCAGTGATGTCATTTGAGATGTCATCAGTGATGTCATCAGTGATGTCACTGACCATGTCATAAATGATGTAACATGTGACATCATCAGCAGTGGATTGTGGGTGCGCGAAGTATAGTTAGTACAACTAACTATATAGGAGCAATTTCAATGGTTTTGTATATGCTAATTCCTACTTATATAAGGCCTGAAACCTATGGTTTTTCCAGTTAATTTGCAAGGTTTTTTAAATGCTAATTCCTACCTATATAAGGACTAAAACCTATGTTTTTTTCAGTGAATTTCAAAGATTTTTTAAATGCTAATTCCTAACTATATAAGGCCTGAAACCTATGGTTTTTTCAGTGAATTTCAAAGGTTTTTTAAATGCTAATACCTAACTATATAAGGCCTGAAACCTATGTTTTTTTCAGTGAATTTCAAAGATTTTTAAATGATAATTCCTAACTATATAAGGCCTGAAACCTATGGTTTTTTCAGTGAATTTGCAAGGTTTTTTAAATGCTAATTCCTAACTAAATAAGGCCTGAAACCTATGTTTTTTTCAGTGAATTTGCAAGGTTTTTTAAATGCTAATTCTATTAGCGGATAACGTTTAAATATGCTAATATTCTTGTGGGACCACCTGAGAAGCCCTAGGGATCCGATTTTTGGACCGGAGCAAAATGCTTTCTGATTGTGCCATATTTCTTGCCTTCTGCCCCCCTGATTGTACCATATTGCTTGGCTTGTGCCCCCCTGATTGTGCTGTATTTCTTGCCTTCAGAACCCTCTTTGTGCCATATTTCTTGCCTTCTGCACCCTGATTGTGTCGTATTTCTTGCCTTCTTCTCCCTGATTGTGGTGTCTTTGTTGCCTTCTGCCCACTAATTGTGCAGTTTTTTCTTGCCTCCTGCCCCCTGATTGTGCCATTTGTCCGGCCTTCTGTCCCCTGATTGTGCCGTTTTTCATGCCCCAGCCCCCCTGATTGTATTATCTTTGCCTGTGTTTGTTCGCTGCTGGTATTGCCTTTGCCTGTGTTTCTTTGCTGCCGTTATTGTCTTTGCCAGTGTTTCTTTGCTGCCGTTATTGTCTTTGCCAGTGTTTGTTTCCTACCATTATTGTCTTTGCCAGTGCTTGTGCGCTGCTGGTATTATCTTTGCCAGAGCTGTGTGGGCTGTGTGGGCTGTGAGAGCTGTATGGGCTGTGAGAACTGTGTGGGCTGTGAGAGCTGTGTGGGCTGTGAGAGTGTGGGCTGTGTGGGCTGTGAGAGTTGTGAGAGCTGTGTCGGCTGTGAGAGCTGTGTGGGCTGTGTGAGCTGTGAGAGCTGCCTTGGTCCCACAAGGCCCCCCCCAAAAATGTTATTTTTTTCGAAAAATCGTGTGGGTATGCGCACCGCGCTCGATGATACACGTACGGTGCGCATACCCCGTGATTTTTCTGAATTTTGTTTTGGGGGGGCCTTGTGGGACCCCCTGAGCAGGCCTAGGGGGACAGGGTGCTTCTACCCTGCCCCCTTTTTGAGTTCTACACGTTTGTTTTATTGCTTTCCTGTGCCTCAGTCTACCGAGGCACAAGATGGCTGCCAAAATTTCTGTTTTGGAATGTTCACAGACAGTAGCAGCCAATCAGCATGCAGCTCGTACTCGGGAAGGTACAGAGTACAGTAAGCTTACAGTGCACTCACGGTGTCCCGCCCATTGATATATAATTTGGTAAAATTGAATTTTCTCAACAACTACTGGAGGGATTTTCACCAAATATACAAAAGGCACTTCTGCATACGAGGCTCTACCATTTTGCCAAGTTTGGTATAATTCCATTCAGCCGTTCGGGCTGTAGCCGTGTCTAAAGGTCCTATAGGAAATTGCATTGGACTCAATTTCACATTCAATTTTCTCAAAAACTACTGGAGGGATTTACACCAAATATACAAAAGGCACTGCTGCATACCAGCCCCTACCATTTTGCCAAATCTGGTGTAATTCGGTTCGGCCGTTCGAGCTGTAGCCTTGTCAGAATGTCCCTATGGAAATTAACATGGGGAAATCACGTTTTGGGACCCCCATTTTTTATTGGCCCCCGCTTGACGAATCCCCCCGAAACTTCCAGGGAAGGAGCGGAGCGCAGCGAGGAAAATTTAAGGAAAATTACAGGCAGATCCCTCAATCAGCGCCAAAGTTATTCCCAATAGAATGTTCGGAATTTCCTATGGTAAGTAGGTCATAAATATATATATATAAATATATTCACTGAAAAAACCATAGGTTTCACACCAGTTATAGTTAGGAATTCTCTAAAAAAACCATAGGTTTCACATCCGTTAAACTTAGGAATTAGCATTTAAAAAACCTTTGAAATTAACTGAAAAAACCATAGGTTTCACACTAGTTATAGTTAGGAATTAGCATTTAAAAAACCTATTAAATTCACTGAAAAAACCATAGGTTTCACACCAGTTATAGTTAGCTGGAAATTTTACTGACATAAAATCATTGAAATTCCACGTTATAGTTAGTTGGACTCACTATAACTTGCGCGTGCAATGCACTGCTGATGACGTCACATATTACATCACTCATGCCATGGTCAGTGACATCACTCATGACATCAAAATGTTGTTAATAGCAAATGTCTATAGCTATGAAATGTAATATTTTTTAAAATGAATGAATCCTATATTTTATTTGTATTTAAAACACATTTTTTTTTTGACCCTGGAGCGCTCCCGGGGCGCGCCCCGGTGAGCGCCCCGGAGAGCGTAGTCTTTTGAAGCGCCCCGGGGCGCGCTCTGGAGAGGGTCCCGTTAGTGCTATTGCCGTGAACGAAAACATAATCGTGAAGCCGCGTCCGCGTTATACGCACGGCGTAGGTGCACCCGGAAGCACTCAAGCGAATACGATCGCGCAATGTAAACATCCGACGCGCTTACGCGACGCGACCCGTAATGATGAAATCCCTGGTCTTGTGACCTGAAAATAACACTTCTCATTGGTTCAGGCCTTTTTTTTCTCCAAAAGATGAAAGTCCCCACCTTTTTTCCTTATTCTGACTTTGTCCTTTGACCGAGGAAGACCTGTTTGTACCTCTCTGTACCTTTTTGAAATATAAAATGGCTTCAGTAGCAGCAGCAGCTGGAGCATCTGCACCACCACCACCACCACAACCACCAAGAGGACCACCACAAGATTACATTGGTGGTCAACAAGAGGAGGAAGAGGAGGAGGAGGAGGAGGAGGAGGAGGGGAGGAGAAGATGGCTTGAGAAACACAATACCCCATACCAGCCAAGACCACACATTGTATGGGAGTTTTTTTCGATCCCAGAGGGGAAGAAAAAAGTCAATGCGGCCAAGGTGACTTGCCTAATCTGTGGCATGGAACTTTCCAGGGGGAACCCGAATAAAAAATATTCATTTGGAAACAACACCATGATTAGACACATGCAGCGCAAGCATCCAATGAACTATTCTGCTGCCGAGATGAGGGAACTGGCCAGTAACCCTCCCCAATCTACAAGTACCACCTCCAAAAGAAAGCAACCCACTCCGTCGGGACCAGAGGCAAGGGAGAAAACCCCTTGCATTCAGCCACGGTTTGCGGATTTCCGAATTACTTGTATTCATTGTGGGAAGACAATCTCTTATGGTGAACTGAGCATAAAGCTCATAGTCCTAGCTGGGGACAACCAAAAATGCCCCAAAAACCCTAATTTTTTCTTCTTTTTTTTTTGGGCTCCAGTTGAGCCATTTTCAAATCCCTGTTTTTTCGTTTCTCCCCATGAAAAAAAAAGAAAAAATATAAAACTGTTCAGAAAACCCAAAAAAGTAAAAAAATTTCAAAAAAACAATAAAAAAAATATAAAACAACAAAAAGAAGAAAAAAAACAGTTCTTTTTAGAACTACCTCCAATTTATAAAATAAGGCTACATTTTTTAAAAACTCTGTCGTTCTTCTTTCCCCATGGGCCGCTCCCCGGTCCGCTCCCCGGTGCGCGTAACGGGCGCTCCCCCCGCGCAAATCAAAAAAAAATATATATATATTTTGCTCCGCGGGGCCCTTTTATAGCCCCCACATCAAACCTAGGGGGTCAGGGGGAGCAACCCTGCCCCCTTATGGTCATTTTCCCCTTTTTTTTTTCCACCTCTTGTGTCTCTATCCTACCGAGACACAACATGGCGGCTGGTCCGGACTGTTTCGAATGTTTACAGACACCCGAGAGCCAATCAGCTTTCCGGGCGCACCTCGCGTGGCGCGCCCAGAGCGCTCCCCAGTGCGCACACCGGGGCGCTGCCATAGATATATATATTTTTTTTAACCTAAATTACTCAAAATCCACGGGAGCACATATCTTGAGACATAGCAAAGGCACATAGGGCTACCAGTCCCTACAATTTTGCCAAGTTTGGTGGAAATCCATTCAGCCGTTCGGGCTAAAAGTGAGTTTGACCGCCCTATTGAAACTAACATGGAGAAAACACGTTTTGGGACCCCCCTTTTATCTCGGCCCCTGCTTGACGAATCCCCCCACATTTTCAGGGACGAAGCGGAGCGGAGCGGGCCAGGAACTTTGATAAATTTGCGAAGATTCGTCCACCGGCGCCAAAGTTATTCCCAATAGAATTTTGCGGATTTCCTATGGAAAGTAGATCCTAACTATAACTACCTACTACCTATATATATATATATATATATATTACCTACTGGCGGTCGCCAGTAGGTATATATAGTTAGGATTTTTTCCCTATGGGATTTCTGAAAATTCTATGCCTAATAACTTTTGCGTTCGTGGACGGAATTGGCTGAAATTTTCAGGAAAATGGCACATTTTGTTTCTGAGCAGACCTTGAAAATTTGGGGGGGTTTTGTGGAGGGGGGGCCGAGAAAAAAGGGGGGTCCCAAAACGCCTTTTTCCCATGTTAATTTCCATAGGGCGGTTGGACTCACTTTTAGCCCGAACGGCTGAATGGATTTTCACGAAACTTGGCAAAATTGTAGGGACTGTTAGCCTGATGTGCCTTTGCTAGGTCTCAATATATGTGCTTCAGTGGATTTTGAGAAATTAACGTTTAAATCAAGATATATATCTGTAACAGCGCTCCGGGCAGCTATCCGGTTAGCGAACCTTTCGCGTAACGGAACTTTGCGATGAGAAGCTGATTGGCCCTCCGGTGTCTGTCAACATTCTAAACAGTCCGGAGCGGCCGCCATCTTGTCTCTCGGTAGGATCGAGAGACAAGAGGAGGCCAAAACAAAGGGGGAAATTACCATAAGGGGGCATAGTAGATCCTCGTTGACCCCCTAGGTTTTATGTGGAGGTTTTAAAAGGGCCTAGGAGGGTCCAAAAAAAAAAATTTTTTTTTGCGTGGTAAGCGCCAAGTTCGCGAACCGGATAGCTTTCTGGGCAGCGAACTTTATGGATAAAAGAATGAAAGACTTTTCTAATACTGTATGTTAATTGTTTGTTGTTTTTCTTGTTTTTTTTTGTTTTCTTTATTTATTTATTTTTTTTATTATGATTGTGTTTCATACTTTATTAAATTTTCTAACATTTCATTGTCAGAAATGTCATAATTTATTATAGGGTGTAATTGTTTTTCATTTTGAAGCAAGTTGTCTACTGCTTCAACACATTGTAGAAGTTCGTGGTCTCTACTGTCATCCATAAAGTCATCAAGTTTGTCTTGGCTGCTCTCCTTCAGTTCAATCGAAAATGAAACTTGCTGCTCGCCTTCCATTTTGCCTGAAATTTGGATTAAAAAAATATATATTAGTAGAGATAGGGCACTGTTGGGATTAATTTTAGATAGGCAGTTTTTATCAGTGAATTTATCTTTTGGCAGTGTATAGTATGAGAGTGGAAATAGGACTAAAAAAAAGTGTATGTGATTTAACCAAGACAAGCCTTACTTCATTGATAACTATAACAGAGAAGTCTATCTAAATACATTACTACTACAGAGGGATAGTGTATATGTAGCAGAAAAAGTCTACTATATTAAGTCATAGTGCACAATATATTAAATTATAACTTACCTTCACAAAGAAGTTGAAGTTTTTTGAAGCTTTTGAAATAGGAGGTACAACAAGAAGTAGTAGTCAAAATGGCTGTGTTTCCTTCTCTCCCTTTATATATATACAGGTATATAACCAATCAAATGTCAGGTAATAAAAGTAGAAAATGAAAGTAACATTTTCATTGGTTGTCAATTCCAACAATTCAGATGTGTTTTAAAGCTTTTCATATTTGCTATTAAAAAACCAATGAAATTCACAGAAAAAACCATAGGTTATAGTGGATATATAGTTAGGAATTTGCATTTACAAAACCTTGAAAATTCAATGAAAAAACCATAGGTTATAGGCCATATATAGTTAGGAATTAGCATTTACAAAACCTTATTTTACTCGCATAAAACCATTGAAATTCCATATATAGTTAGCTAACTATAAGCGCTAACTATATATCGCGCACCCGCAATCCACTGCTGATGATGTCACATATTACATCATTCATGACATGGTTAGTGACATCACTGATGACATCACTGATTACAACATCCAGTGACTGTATGTTTCTGTAAAGTTAAAATATGTTTTACATATTGAAGAATGAGTGGATATATAAGTGTCTGGATGAAGGATTTACTAGGTGCATGACTGACTGATTGAGTGAGTGATTAAATGTGTCTCACTGAGTGCATGGGTTAGTGACTAAACTGTTTTAATTTGTGCATCATTATATCTGTTGTTCTACAAACTGCTGCATATGTTGATCAGTAGCTATATGAGTAACTGTATGGGTTATTGATTGGTTGTCCAAGTATTTGTATGGGAAACTGAGTGTGTGTGTATGGGTGGCTGGGAGGTGTGTGACTCTGTACATAGATGTGTGAGTAGTTGATTCACTATATGCATGGATTCAAAAGTGCATGTGGAAACAGCTGTATGGGCTGTTGACTGTGCATGAGTGTATTAGTGAGTGAATGGATATCTCAGTGCTACATGTCAAATTCAGTACATATGTAAAACACAGTACATGTGAGAGTTGACATCTATAAATAACTGTGCATAAGAGCCAGTGAATGTGTGAGTGGCTGTATGGATCATTGTGAACATGTATCAGAGATTGTATAAGAGAGTAAAGTAAATATGTGTTAGTATATGTTTGAATAAGTAAGGTGTGTATAACTGTATAGTTGAGAAAATGGAGGTGTGATTGATTTTTGGCATAACTGACTAGGTGTGTGAGTAACTCCATGGATGAGTGACAGTCTGTGACTGTCTGTTTACACTGATTGTATCTAAGGTTATATTAGAGTCTGAAGAGGTTCATGGTATTATCACATGAATGATATCATCAGTGATGTGATCAGTCATGTCAAATGAGATGTTATCAGTGATTTTATCAGTGATGTCATTTGAGATGTCATCAGTGATGTCATCAGTGATGTCACTAACCATGTCATGAATGATGTAATATGTGACATCATCAGCAGTGGATTGCGGGTGCGCGATATATAGTTAGCGCTTATAGTTAGCTAACTATATATGGAATTTCAATGGTTTTATGCGAGTAAAATAAGGTTTTGTAAATGCTAATTCCTAACTATATATGGCCTATAACCTATGGTTTTTTCATTGAATTTTCAAGGTTTTGTAAATGCAAATTCCTAACTATATATCCACTATAACCTATGGTTTTTTCTGTGAATATATATATATATATATATATATATATATATATATATATATATATGTATGTATATATATATATATATATATATATATATATATATATATATATATATATATATATATATATATATATATATATATATATATATATATATATATATATATATAACCTATTGGCGGTCGCCAGTAGGTATTTATAGTTAGGATTTTTTTCAATGTTAAATCTCAAAATTCTATTTTGAATAACTTTTGCGCCGGTTGACGAATCTGCCTGAAAATTTCCTCAAAATGGCCGAGATAAAAGGGCGGGTCGCAAAACGTGTTTTCCCCATGTTAATTTCCATAGGGCGGTCGACCTCACTTTTAGCCCGAAAGGCTGAATGGATTTCCACCAAACTTGGCAAAATTGTAGGGACTGGTAGCCCGATGTGCCTTTGCTATGTCTCAAGATACGTGCTTCAGTGGATTTTGAGTAATTTAGGTTAAAAAAAATATATATATCTATGGCAGAGCCCCGGTACACGCTCCGGGGAGCGCTCCGCCCGTGCCACGCGACTTGCGCGCAGAAAGCTGATTGGTTCTCGGGTGTCTGTAAACATTCAAAACAGTCCGGAGCGGCCGCCATCTTGTGTATCGGTAGGATCGAGACACAAGAGGTGGCCAAAACAAAGGGAGAAATGATCATAAGGGGGAAGGGTAGACCCACCCTGACCCCCTAGGTTTGATGTGGGGGCTATAAAAGGGCCTCGCGGGGCAAAAAAAAAAATCTTTTTTTTTTCGATTGTCGCGGAGGGAGCTCCCGGTACGCGCACCGGGAAGCGCACAACAGAGAAAAAAGAATGCCAGAGTTAAAAAATGTTGGCAATATTTTATAAATGGGAGGTAGTTCTGAAAAGAACTTTTTTAATTCTTTTTGTTGTTTTATATTTTTTTTATTATTTTTCTGAACATTTTTTTATTTTTTTGTATTTTTGAACAACTTTATATTTTTTGGGGTTTTTTTAAGGGAACAAACAAAAAACAGGGAATTGGAAATGGCTCAACAGGAGCAAAAAAAAGAAAAGAATTACTCTTTTCTTTTCTTGCTGCATTGGTGGTTGTCTACAGCATTATTTATTAAGGTGACGCTAAGTTCACCATAGTATAATGTTTTGCCACAGAAAATGCAAACAAATTTGAGTTTGCCAAATTTTTACTGAATATTTGGCACCATTTGGCGTTCTTCAGGACCAGAAAGTGAGGGTACAGAAGAGGAAGTGCTGGCCACAGGGGGTGGGTTGTTTCGAAGTTCCTGGACTTCAGCCTAGGCTAAATTATTGCGATGCCACCTCTCCATGTGGCGGATCATGGTAAAATTACCAAAAGAATATTTCTTTGTGGAATTGCCCCTGGAGAGAACTTTGTCACAAATAAGACAGGTGCCTTTGGGGGCGTTCACCTTTTTTTGGTCATCAGGAAAAGAGAAGAATTGCCAAATGAAGTGCACTTTAACGTGCCTTTGTCTTGGTTCTTCAGGGAGGAAGCGCCTTAGTTGTTGACCCTCCTCCTCTTCTTCCTCCTCTTCTTCTTGTCCTCCAAGAAACTGTGGTGGTGGACCTTCTTTTCTTAGTGGTGGGGGTGGTGGTGGGGGTGCACCAGCTGCAGCAACAAGTGATGCCATTGTTTGCTCAAAAATAGCTCTTGCTCTCTCAATGAAGAAAGTAAGAATGAGGAAAAATGGAGGGGGCTCTCATTATTTGGAGAAAAAAAATGATGAGAACCAATGAAAAGTGTTATTTTCAAGTCACATGACCCGATGCGCTTACGTTACGCGCTCCGGCGCGCTTACGTTATGCGCTCCGGGCCGCACCGCGGAGCGCTTCTGGGTGCGTTTACGCAGCGCGTCATAAGACACATCGTGCGGCTACGCGATACGTCACGCTTACGCGACGCGTCACCATGTTGTTTTCGATCGCGACATTGGCGCTAACGCGACGCTTCCCGGTTTGCGCACTGGGGCACTTCAAAATACTACGCTTTCCGGGGCGCTCACCAAGGCACGCACCGGGAGCGCTCCAGGGCAAAAAAAAAATACAAAAAAAAAATGAAAAATTGTAAGGACTGGTAGCCCGATGTGCGTTTGCTATGTCTCAAGATATATGCTCCAGTTGTTTTTAAGAAAATTAACTTTTAAAAAATATATATTGGGCTACATTGGGCTGTATATATGTTAAAGCCCAAATGTAGCCCAAATGTAGCCCAATGTAGCCCAATGTAGCCCAAAGATGGCCACCAGACACAAAAATACAAATGTAGCCCAAATATCAGCCAGATGTAGCGCAACTATAGCCCAATGATAGTATGTACCAGAGTGCTCTAAAGAACAACTAGAGCGCTAACAGTCTTACTTATAAAGTGAGACTTTTAGTTAGGAATTGACATTAAAAAAACCTTTGAAATTCACTGAAAAAACCATAGGTTTCACACCAGTTATAGTTAGCGGGAAATTTTACTGAAATAAAGCCAATGAAATTCCACGTTATAGTTAGTTGGACTCACTATAACTTGCGCGCCTGCAATGCACTGCTGATGACGTCACATATTACATCACTCATGACATGGTCCGTGACATCACTCATGATATCACTGATGACACCATCCTTGTGACAAAGTGGCAGACCTCCCATCAGCATAAAATAACCTTTAACACACATTCAAAAATAGAAACTAACATTTTATTAAAAAAGGAGAAACCAACACCAATTACAACAACTTATTAGGTAATTCCAACATCTACATACACATCCACTCATTCACCAACAGTTCTATATAGTCATTCATATATATATTCACTCATCATATGTAGTGATAGACCTATACATCCTGTTACACACCGACAGTCATCCAAAAGTTACTCACACACATATTCATACATTTAAAAAACTATTGAACATCCATTTATTTGCATATACAGCTATACACACACTACCACTTTACTTCTAAGGAAACTTACACATACTTACTCTCTTAAAGAATCACTTATAGAAACACATACTTATTTAAACAGGAACTCTTACAATCTCTCACTCTCACATATACTCACTTATATATATCAATACTCACATATACTAGATTAAAACATATGTTGTTACTGAAAAAGACAATAGTGAGACAGTTGTTTACTCACTAACACACACATATACACACTCATCCATCCATACAGTCCTGTACATATGCTGTCTTCAAAACACATACAAACAGTGAGTCAGTCACCAACCCATACAGCCACTTATACACAAAGTGAAACACTGATACATACATTTCAATATTTAAAAGTTACTTGTATTCACTAAGATACACTTAATAAGGCAGTTAACCAATCAATTCTTTTAAAAACAAACATCCATTTGCACACTTATTTAACCATTTATTCTTCCATCGTCCTTTACAAATACATATATAAAACATAGTTATTTTTCAGAAAGTCACACATTCACTGGCTGGTGTCATCAGTGATGTCACGAGTGATGTCACTGACCATTTCATGAGTGATGTAATATGTGACGTCATCAGCAGTGCATTTCAGGCGCGCAAGTTATAGTGAGTCCAACTAACTATAACGTGGATTTTCATTGGTTTTATGTCAGTAAAATTTCCCGCTAACTATAACTGGTGTGAAACCTATGGTTTTTTCAGTGAATATATATATATATATATATATATATATGCTCATGGCTCTCATCTCGTGGTGTTTAAACAACAATTACTTTTCATTCGAAAAGAATGTGTACAGGCAGAAACAGGGGGTGGCCATGGGGGCCTGCTTTTCTCCGAGCTACGCGGGGTTACACGTGGGCTACTGGGAAAAGCAGGTCCTCATGACTGACCACAGAGCTATATTTGAACATAATGTTGTTTCTTGGCTTCGTTATATAGACAATGTTTTTGTTATTTGGAAGGGTTACATGCAGAGTGCACAAGATTTTGTTAACTTGTTAAATATCAATGAGTTTAACTTACATTTCACTTCACACATGAGTGCTACCATGCTAGAATTTCTGGATGTCCAAGTACAAATAATTGATGAGAAATTGACAACCACAGCATACAGAAAACCAACTGCTGGAAACGCGATATTACACGCTTCAAGTGCGCACCCGCGTCATTTGATAGCAAGCATACCCTACGGGGAATTGTTACGACTTAAGCACATTCGCAGCACTTCGGAACAATTCGATACCTGTAGCCAGTCATGTTTGGATCGTATGCGACATAGGGGATACAGTGAAGACATCCTTAACAAAGCCATGGCGAAAACTAATGAAAGACCAAGATCTGCCTTGTTACCCAACACCACTGAGCTAGATATTCACACAACAGAGGAAAATAGTTCACCTAGACTGATTACCACGTATAGCAAACAGGAACGCAAGATACGTAATATCCTGAATAAAAATTGGCCCATAGTTCTAACTGATCCAATTCTAAAAACCACGTTACCAGAACATCCCAGTGTAACATTTAGAAAGTCTAAGAACATGGCTAATCTTTTATCTAAAGAGACCCCCACTGGGACCACAAATATCCAAACGTGGCTACCCACAAGTAATGGTTTTCGCAAATTCGCGACTTGTCGGGCATGCAACTTTGGAGCCAATACTACCACTTACATGACCCCCTTTAAAACTAAAGAACAGTCCATCAGGGGTAAATACAACTGCCGCACTGAGTATACCGTATATATTCTTACCTGTACATGTGGTTTACGATATGTAGGCAGTACGAGAAATCCTGTACACATGCGTATCCTGCAGCACATTCGTGCCATCATTAATTGTGACCCGGCTTATCCGGTAGCCAGACATTTTAAAATAAGCCACAATAAAGACGTTAATTGTCTTACTTATTTTGTGATTGATCAGGCACCGGTACTTAAGCGAGGTGGAGACAGAGACAAGGCTCTAAGACAATTAGAGACAAGATACATTCCTAATCTCAACAGTAAACATCCTAATGGTCTTAACGATAGAGAGGACATGCACACCTTTCTATAAACTAACTCACCTTGTCTCGTCCCTAAATCCATTTCTCTAAATAAGGTCAAATTAACTGCCTGTTTTTTCTGTCAGTAATTGTTTATAGCTATTTTTGTAAATTTGCGACATCATGAGAATTGATTATTGGCTACTTCTTTCAAACTTTGAATTTTATCTCTTTCTAAAACCACTTTTTAAACTTCCCTTTTTTTTGCACTATTATCACTCAGCACTTTAAACTTGGATTGTGAACTTGCAATACATGGTTACCTTATTTACCAATGGTTCTCTCCCGGGATCGGGACAGTCCAATTATCCAGGTTAACCATTCCAGCGCTAGCACTTTAACTGTTCATAATTGCAACTGCTCATATAACATGTAACGCGAGGTTCAAGCATAATATTTTAGCGAGGCAGCTTGAGTATGCATTCACACTAACAACATCACAGCAATGACTACTTTCATTGCAGCAATATATAATGTTACTTGCACATCTATTTTAGCATAACATGAATTTGTATATGCAACACAATCATTATTAAATGACTTTTTTTAATAGGGTCTTTTATATAACCAATTTTAACATATTTATATGTTATTTATTTTGTGCATTCAAATTATGATGTAAATATTTTTTATTAAATGTATTTGTCATACGATTTCATGCTGCTAGCTTATTTTGCACAACCTAACGCATTTATGCAGTTATAAGGTACCATTGTTACTTTGACAAACGTTAGAATTATGAGTGCTAAATAATGTGCTGTTGTTCATGTAAAACGCTATTTTGCAATGCAACCAATCCTGTGCATATGTAAATACTCCACACTTGGAGTCTATTTTCAGTGTTTATCACCTGAGCACGTGGTGTCATCACGAGAAAAGAGAAAAAAATGAGTGTGTGTCCTATTTAAAGTGAACACTACTGCATGTCCGCCATGTGATCAAGGGCAGTTCCTGCCCGAAACGCGTCATGCCTACCTTAACTGCCAATGGATAATAAACCTTTGCTGTGAACACTCTGAAAGCCGTGTGGTGGTCCGTACTTTTCTGTGGTTACAGCCTGGGAAGCAGAAATTAACCCATATAAATATATATATATATATATACTGGATTGTGTTAACGATCACGTTTGAACACACCTCAACGCATGGAGGATACGCAGTTGGGAGATATTCATTTCTCCTACTTGGGCAACCGGGATGCCTGTGCTGCCCCCGCAGAAGAGTTCATGTGGAGGGGTTGTGGCGGTATCAAGGGAGACCCGAGGGGGCATTGAACAGTGGATTTGCCTCACCTCTCATCAAGTTTGATGTCTGCATTTGCCACCGACTGCCACTCCAGAAAGTGTCACTCCACACGAGCATCACCAATCCCGCTATGCACCAAACCGAGGCATTTAGGGTCAGGTAGTCCTTCCACGCAGGACTGCTAGGGAGTGCCTAATTTCATCAGGGGGCGGAGCAAGGCACATATATCAGCATGGAGGCAGGACCGCCAAAGCCGCAGCACTTCCAGTTGAAGAGGGGCGCTGAAGAAGGCGGACACGCCGAAATGCATTCGCCCGGGACATTTCCTCAATAAAGAGCTCTCTTGTATCTCCCCTGTGGTCACTGCTCTTTCCTTTCGGAGGAGATGAAGGTGACGTGAATTTCTCTCAAGAATATGGCCTGCTCGGTTCCGCTCCTTCCCTGAAAGTTTGGGGGTGATTCGTCAAGTGGGGGTCGAGAAAAAAGAGGGGTCCTAAAACGTGTTTTCCCTATGTAATTTTCCATAAGGACCTTTAGCCAGGGCTACAACTCGAACGGCTGAACGGAATTACACCAAATTTGGCAGAGAGGTAGAGTTTTGTTCGCAGATTGTGCTTTTTGTTAAATGGTATAAATCCATTCAGTAGTTTCTGAGAAAATTGCAAGTAAAATCATAGCGATATCTAGAGACGGAGTTCAGCACGCGTATGGAATCTATTCAATTGCGAGCGTGAGCTGCATGCTAATTGGTTGTGAACTGTCTGTCAACACTCGAAACCAGGAAGTGTTGGCGGCCTTCTTGTGCCTCGCTAGAAACGAGTCACAAGAAAACAGTAAAACAAAGTTGAGAAATATGGGAAGGGGGTAGGCTAGAGACATTCTGACCCTCTAGGCTTTCTCAGGGGGTCTTACATAATGGCGGCGTACGTGTATGGAAATACGTACAATTACGAGCAGAAGCTGCATGCTGATTGGCTGTCAATACTCCAAACCAGGAAGTGTTGGCAGCCATGTTGTTTGTCGGGAGAGTAGAGTCACAAGAAAACAGTAAAACAAAGTTGAGAAATAAGGAAACGGGGCAGGGTAGAAACATTCTGAGCTGGGTTACGGTCCTACTCCCCCAGTCTCGGTGAGCGGCACCCCTCGGGTCTTTTTAAAAAATGTATATGTTTTGAGCTCTCTCCCTCTCTCTCCCCGTACACGTTGCGGGGAACGCCACATTTCTGGGGCAGTGATATGTAAAAAACCTTCCAGCTCCGGGTACCTGCATTGTCTGGAGTTTTTTATTAAGGTTTGGGGGTGGGCTTGATAATACGTCCTTTTAAATTCCCATAGAAGACTATGTTCTGGTGTTAACATGGGCTTCTAGGGGAAATAACAAGGCCATATTATGAAGATCATTATCGCCGTTTTATCGGCAGTTTCCTGCCAATAAAACTGCGATCATTTTAACACGGGTCCTTGATAATATGCACCTAAGTTTACTGGTCATACGCGTATGGAAATAGTACAATTACGAGCAGGAGCTGCATGCTGATTGGCTGTCAATACTCCAAACCAGGAAGTGTTGGCAGCCATGTTGTTTGTCGGGAGAGCAGAGTCACAAGAAAACAGTAAAACGAAGTTGAGAAATAAGGAAACGGGGCAGAGTAGAAACATTCTGAGCCTATAGTCTTGGTCAGAGGGTGGTACATGGATCTTTAGGCTCAATTTTTATTTTTTTTTAAAATAAAAAATGACGGGGTACTCATGCAGTACTTGTACGCGGTGGAAAAGGTGAAAAAAGTAGAAGTGCGTTTTATTCATTAGGTCCTGGGGGGGCAAATTACGGGGGCAATTTTTCTGCATAATGGGGGCTTGTAAGGTGCCCCGAGCACTGGGGAACGGCACTCCTCTGGTTTTATTTTGAAGTATGCGGGGGGGTTACTGTCCTACTCTCTGCAGTCTCGGTGAGGGGCACCCCTCGGGTCTTTTTAAAAAAAAATATATGTTTTAAGCTCTCTCTCTCTCCCCGTACACGTCTCGAGGAACGCCACATTTCTGGGGCAGTGAAATGTAAAATGACCTTCCAGCTCAGGGTACCTGCATTGTCTGGAGTTTTTTATTACTGCTGGGAGGGTAGGCTTGATAATACATCCTTGTAAATTGCCATAGAAGCCTATGTTCTGGTGTTAACATGGGCTTCTATGGGAAATAAGAAGGCAGTATTATCAAGCTCATTATCGTCGTTGTATCTGAGGTTTCCTGCCAATAAAATGGTGAAAATTTTAACACCGGTGGTTGATGATATGCTGCTAAGTTTACTGGTCAAAAAAAGAGCAATTGGCCATATTGTCAAGAAAAAGCGATACATTATCACTGTTTTTATCGGCAGGAAACTGTTGATAAAACGTTGATAATGGGCTTGATAATATATCCTTGTGAAATGCCATAGAAGCTCATGTTAACACTAGAACTTGGGCTGCTATTGGAATTTACAAGGGCCTATTATCAAGCCCACTATCGGCGCTTTAGCCGCAGTTTTCTGCTGATAAAAGCGGCGATAATGTATAGCCCTTTATTGATGATATGGCACTGACGGGCATATTATCAAGGGCCGGTGTTAAAATTATCATTGTTTTATGGGCAGGAAAGTGCCGATAAAACAGCGAAAATGGTCTCTTGATAATAACCCTGTGTTAATTCCCATAGAAGTCCATGTTCTGGTATTAACATGGGCTTCAATGGGAATTAACAAGGGCTTATTATCAAACCCAGACGCGGCCCCTGGAGGGAGTTGCGGTGGGACAGCTGGGGCGGGGGAGGGGCAGGGTGGGGGGTGATAAAGACAGAATCTGGATGATTGTAGGCAAGTAAACAATTAAATTAATAAAACAAGTTTCTGCCTATATTATCAACAACATAAGGCGATACATTATCGCCACTTTTATCGGCAGGAGACTGCCGATAAAGCAGTGATAATGGTCTTTATAATATGCGGTTGTGAATTTTCAGGTATTAAATTTGGCGCTTTGTTTTCCCGGATCGTGTGTGGCATCCGCTGTTGTACTTTCTTAATATATTAATAATCGTATTTTATCTACATTTATTTGGAACGTAGTGTTGAGGCGCCAAAAGTTGATGAGGTACTCCGTCCACCGCCATTTTAGTAGTTTTTCACTGTTGTTTTTATTATATCTGTTACATTAATTTTATCGTCCTCCTATTTTTTTGTGATCGACGATAATAGGCCCTTGTGAATTCCCATAACAGCCCAAGTTAACACCAGCACCTGGGCTGCTATGGGAATGTCAAAGGCCCTATTATCAAGCCCATTATCGCCGTTTTATTGGAATTTTTCCTGCCGATAAAAGCGGCGATAATGTATCGCCTTTTGTTGATAATATGCCACTTCGTTTCGTGCCCTGTATTGCATTTTGCGATGCAGGGTGCAGGATACGAAATTCATTTTATTAATTTAATTGTTTACTTACCTGCAATCATCCACATTCCGTTGTTTATAGCCCCCCATCCTGCCCCTTCCCCACCCCACTTTCCTACCTCACCACAACTCCCTCCACAGGGCTGCGGCTGAGTCACTTACTTGTACTTACCTTAAGCATAATAAATAAATAAATAAGTATATATTATGAAATTGTCACCTGTGGAAGATACAAAAAAACACAGGGGCATATTACCAAGCAATAGCGATAATTATCGCTATTGCTTGGTTAGAGACAAAAATTTACTGCTGAGCTGCGGCGATTTTTATCGCAAATAAACCTTGGTATTACCAAGGTTTATCGCAAATGCGATAAAAATCGGCCGCAATGCATGAATATCGCTGAAAAGTCTGCGATATTAATGCATTAGCGAGCTAATGCTCTTAGCCATGTTATCCACCTCCCATTGGATACCATGGCTAAGAACTGCTCAGGGCAGGTGTTAGCCTTTGGAGATATTCGCGCTTAGCGCGAATATCTCCAAAAGTTGGTAATAGGAGATAGCGATGTTAGCGACTTTTTCCAGTCGCTAACATCTTGGCACGCCCACTTTGCATGTCATTAGTGATAAATATCACTGACATGCAAAGTGGGGCCCAAGATGGTCGCTATCTCCTCCTAGCTGTCGCTAACTGGTGTTTGCGACAGCTAGGTAATAGGGAGATAATTTTATCTCTGCTTTCTTGGCTTTTAAAGCCAAAAAAGCGGAGATAAACACCCTTGATAATATGCCCCACAGTTACTAGATATATTTTACAACACAAAATAATTTGTAAAACATTTCATTTGCCTTTTTGCTGTTTCCAGAATATATTGAATTTCACTACAAACAGTGAGTTCAATAGTACTCATTGAATTGAATTGAATTGATTTTTACAGCGCGACTTTGCCCATAGGCGTCAAGGCGCTAAAGATGGTATAGGCTGTGAGGAAAAGAGAAGGAATTACAGATACGTCTCCTTGAAGAACCATGTTTTCAGGGCCTTTCGGAAGAGAGAGTAAGCCGACTGACCTTTGATATCCACCGGAGGGGAATTCCAGATCTTGGGGAGAAGAGAGTGGAAGGACCTCCATCTAGATTTGTAGGTTCTGGGGATCACAAGAAGATTTTTGTTGGCAGATCGAAGGGCCCTACCAGGGATATAGAGTGTTAGCAGGGATTTGATATCTTCTGATCCAGCGGCATGCAGGGCACGGTGAGTAAGACAGAGAGCCTTGAACTCTATCCTGGCCTGCATTGGGAGCCAATGAAGGTCCCTCCTGATGGAGGTTGCTGATGAAAGTCTGGGGGCGTCGATGACAAACCGAGCAGTTGCATTTTGTACCAATTGCAGGCGTTGTACCTGCTGTACACTGCATTACAGTAGTCTAACCTAGAGGAGATTAGTGCTACAGTAACAGTTTTCCGGGCCTCTGGGGAAAGATAGTGCACCAACTTCCTCAGTGTTCTAAGGGCTCCACAACAGGTGGAGATCGTCCTGCTGACCTGTTTGTCAAAAGAGAGTTGGTTGTCAAAAATGACACCCAGATTTCGGGCGTACTGGGAGGACTTAGGACAGACCCCAAGAGCGGGAGGCCACCAATCAGTTGACCATATTTCCTCCTTGCCTCCGAAGATCAACACCTCTGTTTTTTCCCCGTTTAGTTTGAGGAAATTCCTCACCATCCAGCCAGCAACTGCTTCCATGCAGTTTTTGAAATTCCGGGCTGTGATGTCGGCAGAATGTGAGAGGGAGACCATGATCTGGGTATCATCGGCATAGGATAAAACTTCCAGCCCAAAAGATCTTACAAGTCTGGCAAGCGGTGTTACATAAATGTTAAAAGCGTGGGGCTCAGGGAAGACCCCTGAGGAACCCCACACTGCACCGGTTTTGCTGGTGAGAGAAAGTCACCCAACTTGACCCTTTGTACACGGTCATCTAAAAAAGATTTCAATAGGCTGAGTTCCGGCCCGTTCACTCCTATCTCCTTGAGGTGGTTGACAAAGATGGAGGGAGATAGGGTATCTAATGCGACTGTAAGGTCGAGCAGGACCAGAAGAGTAGTCTGGCCACTGTCGACCTTAGTGCGGATGTTATTAGCGACAACTGTGAGGGCTGACTCAGTGCTATAAGCCCTGCGAAAACCGTGTTGGGAGTGATCAAGAACGCTAGCGTTCTCCAAAAAGGCACTCAAATGGGTGTTAAGATGGGCCTCTAACATTTTGGCAGGGGCAGGAAGCAGTGAAATAGGCCAAAAGTTTTTTAGGATACCGGGATCCAATGTGGCTTTTTTAAGAAAGGGCTTAACTATGGCCATTTTCCAGGACGTGGGAAAGGCACCTTCGAGGATTGAGAGGTTTATTACTTCAAGGAAAGCAGGAAGAAGAACATCTCTGCATTCCTTAAAAGTCTTGAGGGGGCAGGGGTCCAGGGCAGAGCCTGACTTCAGCTTGTCTAGATATAGGTTAAGTTGTTCTAGCGTAAGCTGAGGGAAGTTGGTAAGAGTGCAATAAGATGATTTAGTGGGCACTTCTTCCACGGAGAGAGGGACAGGAGTAGCCGGGGGTTCTAGTTCCTGATTAAGAGCTTCTAGACTGGAATAGATATTGGTTATCTTTACATGAAAGAAGGTGGATATCTGGTCGCGAAGCTCCTGAGATGCCACAATGAGATCTGGAGATTGCAGGGTAGACAGGGAGTCAACGATTTTAAACAGCTCCCTGGTGGAGCTAATGGAAGTGGTCATCTTAGAGAAGTGTTGTTTCTTTTCCGCAAGCACCGCAGATTTGTATTCTTTAAGTAAGGTCTTATGTTTTTGCTTTTCTTCTGGACTTAGATATAATCTCCAGAATCTCTCCTGTCTTCTGCAACCCTGCCTAAGGGATCTAAGGGTGTCAGAAAACCAGGGCGCCGAGGGGCGCTTTCCGGCAGAATAGTGCGGCTTGACAGGGGCCAGTATATCTACTGCCTTCAGGATGGAGTTGTGCAGATCAAGTGCATCACTATGTGTGTTCCTTACAGGTGACTTCACATAACAGCGGGCAAAAAAAAGACAACCCATAAGGATATCTTAAAAAACCCAGTCAACATTCACAATAACAATATAAAAAATAGAAATAAAACATATCTTAAATGTTTTTTTCTAAGAGCAATTTCTTACGTAAATATAACATATCTCAAACAATCATAAAATAACAATACATTCTGATTAATTTTCTTACACTGTAAATAATGTTACTTACAAATAGATGCTGACAAAATACACAGCAAAAAGTCCTTAATGGTTTTGCAAACTTTTCCTTACGGCCAAATAGTATGCATCAAGTCCTTTGTTTGGAAGTTGTTCCATAGTAATCCTGAACGTCCGCCTCCCAGCCTTCTGATCTAAAACCACCGACATCATCTACTAGTCCCCCAGGACTCATCCATCAGTCCGACGCTGTTCAACATCTACATGGCCACCCTAATACAAGTAGCCACCATCACGACTTCAACATCTCCTACACAAAGAACACCCAGCTTATCCTCTTCCTCACCAAGAAGCCACATACCACCAAAAGCAACCTCCATGACACAATGAAGGACGTCACTAACTACATAAAGAGCAGCACTGTAAACACAAACTGGCAGAAGATGAAGGTACTGTGGTAAATATTTTACCGTATACGAGTTTGCCAGATAATTTCGGATAATTAAAGAAAATAGCTCAATCAAATGAGAGGCAGAGTCCGTGGTGTCTGAGTCATAAGGGCTTTAATCATAAATGATGACTCGAGCCATGGAAATCTATTCCATCAATACAAGGGTTCGGACATGCAATGATGGCAGGAAAGATGTCAACGATTTATTAACAGTACATGACATATATAGTAAAATGTCACAGTAGCAGTGAATACAGTAGGCGTGACAAGTGAAATGTATATGATAAGAACACATGTGCGTAGCAATAAGGCGTGAACAGGGGTGTGCACAGAGGCGTACACTGGAAACGTCACAGAAAAGTGTCATAAGTGGGTGGGTGCTTGGAGAATTCTTGCAGAGTCAGCTGAAACCTGTGGCCTGAATACGCGCGCAGCTATTATGACGTGTGATTGACGTGCATCTGGAGGAAGCTAAGAGTCTGACATTTAGCTTTAGTAGAGGAGACAGAAGTCTGGCATGTCAGATCGACCTGTCCCTATAACATATCTGATATCTAGTATTTGGAGAATGTTTAATCTGGAGTAAAAGGCCACTTGGGCAGAGGCTACTGAATGTTAGTGCGTGTATAGGTGCCTGCGTGTCTACGTGCGGGGCCATGGGCCTATTCTGGCAACGGAACTGTAAATTACTTGCACGGAGACAGGAAGACTTGCTCTTTGCTCTGCAGCCGGGGATATGTTTACCTAAATTACTAGACAGGAATGTGTTTTCGAGGAGCTGAGCTGGCTACGCTGATAACTTGAAGGTAAAATACTGTTTTTGGCAGGCAGACCAGGCCGAGCCGGGCACCGCTCGCTTGGCAGGAAGTAAGGCAGAGGTCAGGGATGCGTCTCCATGCTGCAGCTTTCAGAGGCAGAGACAGACGTGGCTTGAAGACAGTAATCAGGGCCTAGCTCGGCAGAGCCAGGAAAAACGTGAAAGTGCACCATGTAAAGACGGTGGCACGGCATACTTAGGAACTGAATTATCGATCCATTCATGGTGGATCTGATAGAGGACATGTTAACGTTGGACGCAAATGTATTTGCGTCTTTATATTCGGTTGTGGAGGGAAATTATATGTACTTGAAACTCGTACATGGAGCTGTTGGGGTACACGTGGGGGACACATTTGACCATAAAAATTTCAATTACCTCATTCCCTCCTTGTCCCCTACGGACCCTTCAAGATATGTTGATGTTCATGAGACCATCAATCTGTTCATATAACATCATTTGCTCTTCTTTCTCTCTTCTGGAATGGGAACGTGAACTTGGATGGGGAACACAAGCTGTGGCTCACAAGCCGCAAATTGCTGGCCCACATTGCAGACATAGACAACAACTGAATACTATGGCCAATATGATTCCTAGGAATGACAGTAGCTTCCATCCCCAAGCTGTGATTGTATTCCAGAGCCAACCGGACCAAGTCCAGGAGCCTGGATTCTGGTGTATCAGATGGGCAATTTCATGAAGTCTGGTAATGGCCTTATAGACTGATGGCGCGTTATTTGGAATAAACACGCAGCAACTGGATCCGATGACTCTACAAGCCCCGCCCCTATCGGCCAGGATGACGTCAAGGACAAGGCGGTTCTGAAGAACGACAAGTCTCATAGCAGACTGCTCCTCTGTTAAGTTGCCCAAGGCAGAAGTAGTCTCATTCACTACGGCTTCAAGTATTCTGGTCAATTTGCGTATCAGTTTACTATTGGAGACAGTGCCTAGATAGGGAAAGAATCCTTTATTGAAATCTGTGTATTGTTCCCATGTAGTTTCAGTCTGATCAACTATTGGGAGGTCTCTCTTGTGCCTAACAATAATAAGGCGGGAATTCCTGTGATAGTCAGATGGGGCTAGGAATACTGGTGGCAATAGGAATGCAATGAAACAAGTACCATCCCAGTCTGGAGGTAAACGGACATAAGCTGTCTGACCACAGATGAAATAGGAATGTCGGGAAGCTTTGAATGTAGACTTGCCTTTATCACTGAATTCGACCACAGTAGTACAGTCACTATGACCTAGATGTACTGAGCCTTTCTTTCTGACACATAATACACCTTTCGCTGGTAGAACTGATATGGATGGCAAGTCTGGACTAGTCTCTGACTGAACATTTAGAATCATGAGGTTAAGTGTAAAATTACCTAATCCATACACTTCATTTTCTAGATCTGTCCCTGTCATTTGTGGAAAACCCTCCTTGTTTGGGAAACATGCTTTGTTCATGACTGTGTTCAGATTTCCCCATATCCAATTGCTTTGGGAAACTCTAGACTCGGTGTTTATAGAAGATATTAAACTAAACCATGCACCACAGGAACCATTATGTGTAAACGGGTAAGGAAAGAGGGGCAGAGCTCCCTTGTAGTTCTGATAGGGAGGGAGTCGGCCACATATCCAACAATTAGTGGCATTGTTGATCTGATGAGAATGGTGTAACATACGAATAAATGTATTGTTGCGCAGCGCAAGTCGATAAGACAATTCGTGTGGAGGAAGAGCACTAAACGTGTGCTCAACAGTGTCATTAGAAAAAGAATGTGCAAGAGGAAAATATATGCATAACATCCAACTCATAGCAATAATCGTAAGACTCAGAAAAAACATAATAAGTAGTGTGCAGACGCATCTGCTCCGGAGACTTTTACAATAATTTCGTTTCTTGGTCTCCTGTCTATCTCTCTCTCTATTTGGGTCTAACTTGTACATTGTCAGAAACTGCCTAACCGCTTCACCCAGGAGGGGACTTAAACAATTAAACTGTCTGACTTACTAGACCTCAATTTCTGTCTGTACTCCTCTTGGGGAGTTTTCTCTAGAAGGGGGAGTTTGGTATCAGTCACTGGTACGTGGGAGTTCTGGGATTCAGTCTTTGGCGGAAGTCCATAGAATCTTTTCACGTGACTGGAGTGCACCCAACCCTTGCGCCCCTCCAGTTTCACGGCAGTCCTGGTTGTTAATAAAACGATCTTCGGCTCCTTCCAGCGGGGCTTCAAAGGGCTCGATCTGTCAAAATTCCGAACGACTACAACATCACCCGGGACCAGTTCATGTGGCTTCACCTCGGTGTTGTCTGGGAAGGCTGCTGCGACCTGTGAATGACATGATTGTAGTGCAGACATCAAGGAAGCAAGGTAATCCGTCAACATAGTACTATCAACATCGGTAATTTTTCGCGGCAGAGGCGTCCCCCACATATTAGGAGGCCTACCGAAGACCACCTCATACGGGGATAGCCCTGTCCTAGAGTGGGCTACCATTCTCATATAAAAAAGAGCAACTGGCAGAGCTACTATCCAATCTACTCCCTTCTCTTTACACACTTTTGCAAGGCGAGTTTTCAGAGTCTGATTGTGCCGCTCCACGAGACCTGCTGCCTCAGGATGCCGGACACAGTGAAACTTCCACTGGTACCCTAATAGAAGCGAGACCTGCTTCATAAGTTCGGATGAGAATGGCTGACCGTTATCTGAATACACGACACGGGGCAAACCGTATCGAGGGAAAAACTCACGAACCAACTGCTTGGCCGTGGTCGGGGCAGTGTAATCTGGGACGGGATATGCTTCTGTCCATCGGGATAGGGCACAGACAACTACGAGGACATACTTAAATCCTCGGCATCTTTCCATCTGAATATAATCCATCTGGAGGACTTCAAAAGGATAGTCGGGAGGATGAAATCCACCTTGCTCTACGGGAACACCTTTTCCTGGATTGAATTGGCAACAGATCATGCAGGTACGCACTTTCTGTTTGGCTGCTGCTCATAAATGCTTGTTGAACCAGAGGTTCTGTATACTGTCTAACATGGCTTTTTCTCCTAAATGTGCTGGACTATGTGCTGTGTTGATGATAACCTGAACCATAGAGTCGGGGAGAAACCACGTGGTCTTTCCCTTCGTCATCCATCCTTGATCTGTCTGGACCCCTCCTTGTTCAGTCCATTTCTTCATTTCATCTGGAGTAGCATGTGTCTGTATGTCTATGACATCTTGTGTGGGGTCCCTGACTGTCATACAATGTGTCAGTGATGTTACATCAGTCTTTGTCATGTCAGTCGTTTGAGTATGTGTCAGTGCTGTATGTTTCGCTATTCGATCTGCAAAATCGTTGCCCTGAGAAATCTTGTCGGTGACTTTCGTATGTGCCTTGCACTTCATGATAGCTATAGCTGTAGGCAAATGTATGGCGTCTAACAGAGCTTGAATGAGGGGACCATGCTGTATCTTGGCTCCGTGAGAGGTCAAGAAACCTCTTTCTTGCCAGAGGACACCGAAGTCGTGAACGACTCCGAATGCATAACGGGAATCTGTGTATATGTTTACTTTCAGGTTCTTGGCTCGTATACAGGCTTGGGTCAGAGCAATGAGCTCTGCTGCTTGAGCTGACAGGGTGTCAATGCGATGTGCTTCTATAACTTCTGTTTCAGTGGTCACTGCATACGCGGCCACTAACTCTCCTGTACTTGTTCTTAAACATGAGCCATCCACATAAAGTGTCAGGTCTGGATCGGATAATGCGACATCTGTCAAGTCTTGTCTGGGTTTCGTAACTGTGTCAACTACTTCCACGCAATCATGTGGAGTAGGGTCTGTTGTGTTCGATGGTAAAAGTGTAGCAGGATTCAGTGTATTGCAGCGTCTGATTTCTATGTGTGGCTGGAATAATGTCAATTCATAACCTGTCAGTCGTGCGACAGTCAAGTGTTGAGTCTGTGTTCTATTTAGGAGAACCTCTACAGAGTGTGGAACTTGTACTGTCAATTGATGTCCTAATACAATGGAATCACTTTGTCTGATTGCTAGAGCTGTTGCTGCAACTGACTTTAAGCACGCAGGCAAAGCCTGGGCTACTGGATCCAATGTACTTGAAAAATAAGCACACGGTTTGTGTTTGTCTGCTTGTACCTGAGTGAGAACCGACAACGCTGTGCCATCGCGTTCTGTGACAAAAAGTGTAAAAGGTTTGCTGTAACATGGTGTTGCTAAAACAGGTGCTTGACATAAGGCTTTCTTTAATTCGTCAAAAGCTTGTGTATGTTCCTGAGTCCAAGGGAGGACAGTCGAAGACGCTGCCTCCTGTGTTGTCAACTGTATAAGTGGTTTAGCTAGAAATGCATATTGTGGAATCCATTGTCTGCAATAGGAAGTGAGTCCAATAAAGGCTCGTACTTCTTTCTGTGTCTTGGGTTGCGGAAGATGTGCAATTAACTGAATTCGTTTAGGTGTCAGCTGCCTACCCCACTTGGACAGCAAGTGCCCAAGGTACACCACTTGCTGGGCACAGAATTGTAGCTTCGAAGGAGACACCTTGTGTCCCTTGTCTGCCAAGAAATGCAAAACCGTCAGTGATGCTTGTTCACATTCTGGTTCACTACGGGCGGTGATCAATAGATCATAGACGTATTGGAGTAGGGCAGTGTTGGCAGGCATGTGAATACTGTCAAGTTGTCGTTTTAATGCTTGGCTGTAGATGCTGGGGCTTTCTGTGAATCCTTGAGGTGCACGTGCAAATTTGAAGCTTCGGCCATTTAAACAGAATCCGAAAAGATATTGGCTTTCCGGATCAATGGGGACACTAAAAAAGGCGTTCTTGAGGTCGATTACAGTAAAGAACGTCGCTTCAGAATCAATAGCTGTCAATAGGGATGAAATGTCTGGGACCACTGGATACTGTGGTATAATACATTTATTCAATTCGTGCAAATCGATGACTAATCGATAAACTGGAGGGGCATTTGGATCGGTACGTTTAAGAATTGGAATGATAGGGGAGTTACAAACATTTGAGTCGGTTTCTACAACCACTCCTTGTGCAATGAGCTCGTCAATGATTTTCAGTAAAGCCACTACAGCATCTGGGGGTAACTTGTATTGTCGAATACGGGGTAGTACTACTCCTGACTTGAGTATGACACGATATGGAGTAATGTGCATACAACCTACATCAGTGGGGCCTTGTGCCCATAAATGTGCAGGAACATTCTGTAACCTGGGGTCAAAATCTCTCAATACATAATGTCCTTTGAAATCACGAAGAAACAATCTTACTCCTTCCGGAGAACAACAAATTACAGCTCCTAGAGCTTTCAGGGTCTTTATACCAAGCAAGTTTTCTAGACATGATTTCGTGAGTAATAAGTCTGTAGTACGAGATAATGGACCAACTTCTAGGGGAACAGGTTTCGATACTTCATTGAATATAGGCTTTCCTGAAAATCCAAGGGAAACATTCTGTGAGCCTGAGAGGGGTGCCCCTGGAACCTCATCATGACTGATGGTCGTTCTGCTTGCCCCTGTGTCAATCAAAAATTTTCTATCTTTCCCTAATACCTGACTATGTACATAAGGACCTTCTTGATCTACAGGAACTTCGATAAGGGGCAAGCCAACCTCCCTCTCTAGGCTGTTTCATGTGTATTGCTGATAATCGGGATAGTCAGATTGTGCATACTGGTACATCTGCTGTGTAACATGTTGTGTTGCGGCAAAGGGTTGAGGCTGTGGTACTGCTACAGTCTGTTGTGGAATCTGCATAGGCTGGACATTCTGTGGAACGTGTTGTTGGACCTGGTCCTGTCTAGGAGGACGCGGCCTCTCTTTAGTTTTACCTGTGGCTATGTTGTGTTTCAAAACTGCACAATCGTTTACATAGTGACCTGGCTGTTTACAATAGTTGCATATTCCTTTAACAGGAGCTGCTGAATTTGAATTATTGGATTGTGTTGTACCCCTTTTATGACTATCAGGTGGAACTGACTGAGCCACTAGTACTTTCATTTTCGTGTCTTTCATACGTCTCTGTTTGTGATCATGTTCCTCCCTAATTCTGTTCTGGTGGTACTGTAACATTTGTAACATTTGGGAAGGCGTATTAGCTTGCCATGTGCTCTCGACTTTCAGTACACGGTTCTTAACCTGGGGCAGGGAGTTCTCGACTAACTTTGACACAAAAAGGTGTGGGTATGACTCGCTACTTCTTTTCAGGCCACTATTAATAATAAAACATTTCTCGAATTGGGAATAAAAATCACTAGTGTCTTCGTCGTGTTTCTGTTTGCAGGCTGAGATTGCATCCCAATCCTCCTTTTTAGTTGCCAATAATCTTGGCAAGACCTGAACTAACAATCCTGGTAATGCTTTAGTTTTCTCCCCAAGACCTAAACCTGGGGTTCGACCAGTTTCTTCGGTTTCTAATTCAGCCCAATTAATCTTTTTGTCTCCCACCTCCCATTCTTTTTCCTTGAGTTTCTCGTAAATCCCGGCAGGCAATAACACTTTCAGTATCTTCATAATGTCTGGATAGGTATAATCTCCCATTAGTAACATGTCTTTTATTTCACGGTGGAAACCTGCAGGGTCTTTATCATGACTGGGCACTATTTTCTTCATTTCTAACAATTCCATTTTAGTTATAGGCGTGTATACAAACACGCGTTCAAGGGTATCATCGGCTTTCCTGACTGGATGTACTTCTCGTAAAGGATTCTGTTTGTCTAGGTGATATGGTTGCCTGACTGGGGGTGGAACGGAGACAAGATGTGGAGTTAAGAAAGTCCTATATTTATGACGTTGTTCTAAGATTATTTCAATCAGATCGGTACCTAGACCTCTCCATCTTCTCATGAGTAAGTCTTGCAATAAATTATATAATGGACCTGGATCAGATGCTTGGTTTTCATACTGTATAATGAGGTGTTGGGTCATGTATATACCAGCTAGTCGCTGTTCTTCTGGAGTAAGACTTAAAAATGTTTGCACTACTGAATCGTCTTTATATATGCTGTCATCCCCGGCCCACTGTACCGCGGACCGGGCTAGTTCCTGATCACGTAAGGTATTGAGTTTGTGATAACCTACTCTTTCTTTCAGTACTTTATCAGTAATCTGGAATATATGTTCAAGGGAACATCGTTCTGTTATCGGACAAAGGTAACGTTTCTTGTTTTCTAGACGAATGGGTCTGTCGAAGGGCCTATCAAGAGGGTACTGTCTAGGGAGTTTCTCTCTACCTACATATGCCACCAAGTCTCCCCTCGCCTGTTGCGAGGTTTCTGCTGGATTCTCTGGTTCTTCCTCATCTGAGGTCTCTTTATCGTCTGACCCAGAATGCCTTTCAGATTCTCGACGGGCATGTATTACTATTATTTCTTTACGGATCTTTCTAACCATAGCATGTATACTTCTCTCTCTATCATGTTTACCCTCGGCAATATTCTGACTCCATCTTGACAATCGCCCCATCTCTTCTTGTGGAAAACTAGGCTGATCTTGTTCCCTTATCAGTCAATTAACCAAAAATCGCATTATTAAACCTTGTGTCTCGACTTTCTGACGTGACATGGCTTCACCAACACACTCGGGTCTTTCTCCTGTTCTAATAAAATGATATATATTGTCTAGATGGTCTGGCATTTCTGGTAATAACACCAAGTAATCTGTAACACGTCTTAAACGTAGGGATGCTAACATCATGGGTCCTGTTTTTCCAGGCACTGTATCATATCTGCAATCTGTAAGCTGTTCTTTAAGCTTTTCGGCTGGGGCAGCTTTAGGTGTCCGCTGCATTGCTAAATCTCTCATTGTCATACGTTGTAACTGTGGCGGGGTGCGATAACCTCCTGTAGCACCTCCTGAGGCGGAGGCTTGAGCATAACCTGTCTGTAGGGTCGGTATTTGTAACGGAGTTGGAACCTGAGCAGCGCCAGCCCCAAAGGGATTAAGCGGATGAATACCAGGGGGAACAATAGGGGAAGTGACAACAGGTGCGGGAAGTGGTGCGGGAGGGGTCTGCTGTTGCGGACCTGGGGGCAGATGATCAACAGGGGGTACAGGTACAGGTGGTACGGTTACATTAGTATATGCGGGAGCTATGTCGTCTAAATAGGAAGAGAGGAAAATATCTGCTGTGGTTTTGTGACGTAATTTCGTCGGAACCAATGGAGGGGGCAGATCTTTCGGTATTTCCGGGGTCGCCTTGGGCAGGCCCTCGGCCATGACTGGATACAGTCCTGTCAGAATGGCATTACTCTGTCTTTCGTGTTGTTCTATTCTGACTCGCTGTCCTTCTTCTAGTAGGTCTTTTTCTTTGGCTTTTTCGGAATCCTCTCTGCTTTTCTCTATTTTTCTGAGTGCTTTCTCTGTTCGTCTATGTGATTCTTTACGCCATAGTTCAATGGCATCTTTCTGTGACTGTCTGGCTTTCCTTTTCCATAACGCTTCCTCTACTCTCATGATGCACTCGGCATCCCATGTCCCTGTAACGGGCCATTTCTGGTTCTCTGCTAAGTCTTTCGTATAATCCACCCACAAGTCTAGATATAATATGGCATCTAAGCCGTGCTTGTGGTACATAAAATGTCCAGGAGTGTCCCTGGGTGGGATGGGAACTGCCTCTTCGAGTATCCCTTTCCTAGTTCCTATCTGTCGCAACTTCAAAAATAAAGGCATAGCTACCTCGGTCTAGACACAATAAAAACAATAAGAAAATGCAAACAATCACTCATACCACGACATTAAAACACATTGAAACATTTCGAAACTAATACTGACCCAACATAAATACTGATGAATTACAGAATACTAGATGCACTGCTAAACAGTACAGATACACTGCTAAAACAGTGCAGACCGGATCTGTGTACCCAAACCCGTCTCGACCGGACACAAATTAATGCACCCATCTTGATGCGTCCCCAGCAACGGTACTCACCGGGAAGCACGGAACGGAAGGCCTCGGAAACTCGACTGGACTGGACCGCTACGACGTCACTGCTGCTGCTGCGCACTACGCATGCGCCTCGACACTACTGGTGGGCCTCTCGATACCTCGGACACTGCTCTCTCGGCTGGGCTCTGGTCGGGATCCTCCGCACTCCTCACCGCCTTGTCTGGATGTCGACCGCAGTCTCCGTCACCTCCGTAGGCCTGAGGGAGATACAGGAAAACCTGCAGATGCGCATGGGGTCCGTCACAGCTGTAGTCGGGGGCAAAGCCTGCGACGCATCACCGGCGCGTGGGGTGGGGGAGGGGTCCCTGTTCGGGCGCCAAATTATGTGGTAAATATTTTACCGTATACGAGTTTGCCAGATAATTTCGGATAATTAAAGAAAATAGCTCAATCAAATGAGAGGCAGAGTCTGTGGTGTCTGAGTCATAAGGGCTTTAATCATAAATGATGACTCGAGCCATGGAAATCTATTCTATCAATACAAGGGTTCGGACATGCAATGATGGCAGGAAAGATGTCAACGATGTATTAACAGTACATGACATATATAGTAAAATGTCACAGTAGCAGTGAATACAGTAGGCGTGACAAGTGAAATGTATATGATAAGAACACATGTGCGTAGCAATAAGGCGTGAACAGGGGTGTGCACAGAGGCGTACACTGGAAACGTCACAGAAAAGTGTCATAAGTGGGTGGGTGCTTGGAGAATTCTTGCAGAGTCAGCTGAAACTTGTGGCCTGAATACGCGTGCAGCTATTATGACGTGTGATTGACGTGCATCTGGAGGAAGCTAAGAGTCTGACATTTAGCACTAGTAGAGAAGACAGAAGTCTGGCATGTCAGATCGACCTGTCCCTATAACATATCTGATATCTAGTATTTGGAGAATGTTTAATCTGGAGTAAAAGGTCACTTGGGCAGAGGCTACTCTATACTGAATGTTAGTGCGTGTATAGGTGCCTGCGTGTCTACGTGCGGGGCCATGGGCCTATTCTGGCAACGGAACTGTAAATTACTTGCACGGAGACAGGAAGACTTGCTCTTTGCTCTGCAGCCGGGGATATGTTTACCTAAATTACTAGACAGGAATGTGTTTTCGAGGAGCTGAGCTGGCTACGCTGATAACTTGAAGGTAAAATACTGTTTTTGGCAGGCAGACCAGGCCGAGCCGGGCACCGCTCGCTTGGCAGGAAGTAAGGCAGAGGTCAGGGATGCGTCTCCATGCTGCAGCTTTCAGAGGCAGAGACAGACGTGGCTTGAAGACAGTAATCAGAGCCTAGCTCGGCAGAGCCAGGAAAAACGTGAAAGTGCACCATGTAAAGACGGTGGCACGGCATACTTAGGAACTGAATTATCGATCCATTCATGGTGGATCTGATAGAGGACATGTTAACGTTGGACGCAAATGTATTTGCATCTTCATATTCGGTTGTGGAGGGAAATTACATGTACTTGAAACTCGTACATGGAGCCGTTGGGGTACACGTGGGGGACACATTTGACCATAAAAATTTCAATTACCTCAGTACTCATCCTCAGACGCACTCCATCAGCCTCAGACAACTCCTGCTACCTGACTACAGTGTGATGAGTACCAACACCTACCAACCATGTGCACAACATAGGATTCAACCTCAACTGCTCCCTCTCCATGTGTAAGCAAGTCTACACCGTGTCCTCGTACTGCTATAACACCCTCCACATGCTCCGCCACATTTACAAGTGGATTCAAACCAAAAGAAGAACAGTGACACAGGCCCTCATCAGCAGCAGACTGCATTGTGGTAAAACACTCTACACATGAATTCTAGCCAAACACCTACAACAAATCCAAAAGACCACTACGTGACTGATCATCAATGTCCCCGGCTGCACCCACATCACCCACCACCTGATACACCTACACTGCCTCAATATGTACAAAAGGATCACCTTCAAGCTCCTCACCCTCACTTACAAAATACTTTACAACACCATACTAATGTACCTTAACAGCAGTAATCCTAAAGGGCAAATTCTGATCTTAGAATTTTGTCTTTAAAAATATTAGGTAAGAATTTGGTAACTCTTTGGGCAAACATTGCTTAAAAACTAATTGAGTATCATTACACTGTATCCAACCTTTCAGACATTTTAAATTAACAATTTAATGTCCAGATGTGGTAGAAGGTGCATCATGAAAAATAATAGCAACAGCTATAAAAGTTCTTCCTGATATTGAACATTGACCAGCTACAAAGTTTTTAATTAAAGTTTTCAATTTTGTTCCATCAGTTCTACAACGTTGCAGAATTAAAATAACATACTGTCCATATCTTTGTATAAATAATGTTGATGACATTTCTGATTTACATTGGCTACACTCTATGGTTTGACTTGCTCCTCTAATTAGATTGTTAAAAGACACTGATTCACAGTCAGGTAAAGTCAAATATTTGAATCTCTCAGTGTCTATGTCAGTCCTACATGTCAACAAACAATTTCGACAGTCATGATGCCATTTATAAGAAAGGGCAAAAAGGTTTTCAACATCTATACCTTCATCTTCCAGTACACCAAGCATAAACATTAAACATTCCTGACAATCTTGCTGAATATTCTGCATAAATTGTCTAGAACCAGAACATATGTCCAAAACATTTCGAATATTAGAAACACTTTTTATTTTACTTTTATCACTAGTACATTTCTCATAAACAGAATTCAACAATGAACAGAATCTTTTGTCCCGATTTTATACAATTTGCTGTTGGAAACTTTGAAGAAAAAAAAACAACATTAACAACTACATTAGCATAGAAGTTGACACTAGAACTATTTTCAAACCGATAACCAACATTCTCTTCAACACTGTCCGTTGTCTTTTTGCTTGGAGACGCAACTTCATCTTGTTTTTTTTCTTTCTCTACAGTTTCAGAACAGATATTCTCAAATCTTCTTTTTCTACCTACCACACGCTTTTCAATCACTGGATATTGACCTAAATTGGGTGCATATTCTCTTCTTAACCTATTACACTCTTTCACACAGTTTGCATCTGCAGAAACTTTTGTCTCATCAAAATCAATCAAGTACAATCCAGATAAAGTTCTGACTCGAAACAAAGCAACATATGCCATACCTTCTTTAAACATGGTACTTCCAATATTTACTAAAGCACAATCTACACTTAAACCTTGAGATTTATGAATGGTCACCGCATATGCCAAACAAACAGGAAAATGTTTTCTGCAGACATACAAATCTTTTACAAGCAAAAAACGAACTGCACAATGACTAACTTGTTGTACTTCAGCAATTTCATCAAATTTGATTTAAAAAAATTCAATGCCAGTTCTGTTTACATAATTAACAAAATCAACAATTTTACCCATTGCTCCATTTACTAAACCTTTTTGCACATTCAAATTACGTCACAAAATTAGCCTACAATTTACACATGCATACAAATTCTTTTCTAAACCAGCAGTTTTACTTATCGATTTCTCTAAAGAATCCAATTTCCTCTTCAAGTTTTCAATCAAAATAATACTGATTCCTTCATGTTCTATTTTATCAATTGCTTCCAATTTTATAAATTCTTCATTTTCCAACTTTAACATTTTTCATTGAATATAGAACATTCACGCAGTGTTGGCATTAAGCAGATTACAGATTTTGTTTTCTGCAATTCTCAGGTATATTTTCTCTGGGACAATATTTGCATTTGGAAACAAATTGGAAAGTAATCGTGTCTGTAAAGCTTGTTTGCCATGTTCGGTCAATTTTCCAATTCTTATATCTTGAAGAATAGTTCCATAATCAACATAATTTGCTTGTCGCATATTTGTAGTAAGTTCCTTATACTGAAAATATGACCAAATCTTTAAATTGCCAATACTCCCCAAAGACTTTCTAGTATCTTCATGCACCAGTGTTTTAAACACTGGCTGTCCTTTTACAGGAGTAAGTTGTAGAAGATCTCCAAAAACGATGAAGTGTTTTCCTCCGAATAATGCGTCATACTCCGTTTTAAGAATTTGCTGCATTCTTAAATGCACAAAGGTAAGCATTAAGTTTGAGACCATGCTTACCTCATCAATAATGAGAAGCTTCATTTTCTTCAACACTCTTGAAACTTCATAAGAAGCTTCTCCAGATAGCTTGTGGTATTGTAATTTGTTGTCATGCTCTACTGGTAGCATTAATAAACAATGTAAAGTAATTCCTTTAATGTTGTGTGCTGCCAACCCAGTTGGAGCAGTGACAACACAAGACAAATGCGAGTCAGTTCTTTTCTGTAGAAAACTTGTGATTACTTTAATTAAAAAACGTTTTCCTGCTTGTCCACTCACATACATACGGATAGGTTGAAATGATGAGAAAGAGCACTCTTTCTTCTCATGAAGAAATCCATGGTCAATCTGTTCTCTCACTTGCTCATAAATTTCTTTCTGCTCAAGATTTAGTTGTTCTTTCAAGTTTCCTCGGTTTGTTAGATGTTCTTGACCTTGATACATTACTGTTTCCACCTCTTCCATAGCAGTTGCTGCTTCATTTAGAACAATTGGTTCTCCCAGTGGGTCCTGACTCAACGGAGCAGAAGTTTGACTGTCTTGAAAACTGTCTCTAGCAATCTCAGCTGCAATTGTAGCTTCTTGCTAAATTTCGTCATGCAACATTTTGACAAATTAGCAAAAACAGGACATTCTATAGTATCTTCAGTTGCATTGAAGGAATCTTCATAGCTCTCAAAATCTCCAAGTAGTTCCAATTCTGAACGCCATGGCTTGAAAAGTTGCAAAAGAGCTAAATAGTAAAATTCCCTTTTGTCAGGTGTTTCGCGACTCAGTCTACAGTGATTAATCAAATGTCCTTTTCTTTGTTTTACCAGACATTGTTCAGAACCAATAACGGCATGTATACCATTATTAATGTTTTTGGTAATATTCCGTTTAAAAATGTAGTTTTGCAGCACTTCATAGAGACAACAGTTCTCAAGATGATGACTTCTATTTGGATAATATGTATCCAACATATTTGTTTTCACAATATCAGCACTTTTTGGCTCTTTTTCAGCTAAAAATTCAATTTCTTGTACAGATTTAAGAATTCTGTTTCGTGTTGCAGCAAGACCTAGACTCACCCAAATGATTCTTCTAGATTTGGAGTATAGACTTGCAGATGATAAGCGATCTGAGCATTAATACGCTCCAATTTCTTGATGAGATAACATCTTCAAACTGTAACTGTATAATTTCTTACTTAGACTCTTCTCATGGGAAATCTCTTCCCACATTTCCTTAAATTCCGTCTTTGATGACTTTGTTATGTACGATGTCACATATCGAGCAACAGCAATGGAATTGTGTGCAACATATTGAATATCCATATAAGCATTCTACATGGATAAAATGACTGAGTTGTAGTCATTTATGTATTTTGACTCTTCATTTCTTCTTAAGTTGTAGGTATTTTTTGGAGACTTTCTTGTGATGTTATGTCGCAAAGATGACATAAAACTGTTCACTCTTCCTTTTGATATTACAGGTCGAGGAAATGCGAAACGGCATTTGCTGTAGAATTTGTCCTTAGATTTGTACTCTCGACAACAGTATTTGCCACAACGATGGCTTTGGAATCGTAAGACTTGTTGTCTTAAGTCCTTATCTTGTGTACTTTTGGGTACTTCACATGTAGCATATTCTTCAATAAAAGACAACACAGTATCATCTGAGTTTGTTCCAAATTTGGGAGCATCTTTGATCCATAATAGCATATGTATGTGAGGAGCACCTCTCGCTTGATACTCCTTTCTCCCCAAAAATCCAGAACCTCTCCAAGAGAAGGATTTTATTTTATTGGTGATAAAAGACATCATAGCTTCAAATCTATGATTGAAATACCTGCATACATTAACAGGTTCCAAAGAGCACAATTCTCCAGGTGTCTAGTATTCGATATTTGGTATATTTGGATTTACCTCTCGAAGAAATTGAAGTAAATCATCCCAAGCATATTCAACACAGGTTAGAGTAAGGAACCATGTAGGAGTTCCTAAGTTCCTTAGCATACATTTAAATTCTGCATGACGACGATACCAGTACTCATTAGTACCACGCTGACATGCCATCAGATTAATCAGCTGAGTTTCCAAAACATTATCTTTCTGCTGTACTTTATCCATAGATTCCTTTGCCGAAACATTTTGCAGATGTACACCTGTTTTTAATATGTGGTTTACTGTATCAGAAAGTCCAGACAAATCACTCTCAAACAAAAGATGAAACAAATATGGAATACATTGTCGAAATCTTATATCTTCTGCATATAATCTTGATGTCCGGTATTCAGACGCAGGAATCTGCACAGGTCATTCATCATATTGTCTTCATTTTCCAGTAGGAAACAACTGAGGGAAACAATGAGCTTCCAAGCTTTTTTCTGATACACTAATGGGACTTCCTTTTGCTTCTTTCATTTGAAATAACTCTATAGCATTCCCCATCATTTCTTTGGAATGCAATGGATGAACACTGTAATGTTCGTAGATTTCTTCAGTTCTGGACACATCCACTTTTTCAATTTGTCCAGATGGCAAGTCAGTATCTTCTTGTACAGTTATTTCTTCTTCTCTCACATACACATTTTTGTAATATTGATTATTTTTTACCAGATACAACATTGCCTTTTTCATTTTCCTAACATCCACTAATTCTTGCCAGATTTTCTTACTCTTAATAGGAACGCCATTAACAAGAATTACTAAAGGTTCATCCTCTACATTTTCTAAACCAAAAGTTTCAATATTTTTCTTTAAATCTAGAAGCAATTATACAACTCTTCCCTTTAATCCTCTTTGTAAATCAGAAGGACGCAATTTTCATGTCTTAGGCTCCATACCAACAATAGCCTGAAATGGATGCACACATTGAATAAGAATAGACTCATAGGTATTTAAATCCATCAGTTCAGAAGGAATATTTACCAACTCAAGATTATTATGCAGAGCTCTGGCAGGCATTTTGTTCTCTTCTAATTTGTTATAACAATATTTACAAATATGCTGATCAGAACCCAAATCAAAACAATTCTCTACTAACAAATAAGTTGCAAAATCCTTCCACTCATTATTATTTTCCTTTTCACTTTTTAAATACAGATAAACAGTCCTGGTCTGATTTTTATAATGAATTCATCGACAACAGATGCAAGAATAATTTGGCCTTTCACCTGAAATCACCTTAAACTGTATAATTTCTTGCTCAAAGTTTTCTACACTGCACTGTCCTACATTCTCTTCCACATTTTCTTCTATTAATCTCTCACTTTCTGCACTGTCTTCCTGAAGACCAAAGTAACTAATCTCATTTTCACCCCAAACATTTGTTACATCTGATACAGATTCACGCAAAAGAGCACTGTTCAACTTTTTTAACATTAGTGCTGGATTTTTCGCGTAATATAATGTTCTGACTAATTTCCTCATCTGAGTATGATGAACTACTAACATCCTGAAATGGTGGAAAACACTTCGACATACTTTTTTAGAAACGCAAGGCAAAGAATTACCTTGCAAACCAGTATTTTCTCTCACTCTGCAAGGGTCTAGTCCTTGTGACATCTTAATCTTTTGTTTAACACTTTTCTTGGTATAAATACGTAAGAAATTGCATAACAAATCAATAGATCCTGCACACTGCTAATACTACTACAATTCCAAGTGTACACTGGAGCTTTAGGACGTCTCACTAAAACTTCACCAGCTAACACCTCTTCTGCATTTCTAGGAACAATTTTCTCTTTCTCAATAGGACAACCATTTCTAACCTCATAAGCATGACCACTGGTGTCAACTGCATGCAACAAATCATTACTCTGAAGGTAACTTTCTTCATTAACAAAAGGCTCAGAACTTGAACTATATTTCCATTCACCCAAAAAAACCTCACAAAAATTACTTCTGTTAATTAATCTTCTCCACTTTCTTTTGGACTTCATTAAATTGATTCGCTTATCTAGTGATCTAAGTCTATTGATTACTAAAATAAACAGTTTTCTTTTCAATTCCAAAGCTTTCTCAACTACATTTCCTATAGCTTTCTTCTTCTTATAAAATACTGTTTTTTTCTTATATACCTTGATTTCTTTCATTAAATTTGATACAAATCTATTATAAAACATTTTTTTCCTAATTTCCATGAGTTGCTTTTTCCTCCTTGTACTATACACAGTTTTGTCTGTACTTGATTTTCCATTATTGTTTTCTTTATTAGTAGTTATTTTTTCGTTGCTGATACACTAAAGACATTTTTCTGTTTCTGAACACTACTCTTAGTCTTTAGTATTTTCCTCAAAAAAGTGCTCCTGCTCTTACCAGGACTGTCTTTCTGTTTGTTAAGACATCTCTCTTCATGTAAATCTTCTTGGTGAGTTCTCTTCAAATACACACTTTTCTTTCGTTGCTTTCTCTTTTGGTCCTTCGTTGGCATGATGCAGTATTTTTAGAATCAATAAACACAACCTATAATAAAAATATATATATAACATTACAAAAAAATATATCAAATATTCTATTATATTACTTACAAGAACAGAGGGAGGAGTATGAGGACAAACCTCGGAGTATAAAATTAAGAGGACTTACAACAAAAGAACAAGGAGTATGAAGCAAGGAAAATTTAATAAAAAATTAGAGTATAAATAGACAGTACAATATAACGGAATATAAAAACAGCCAAGGCCCGTGGAGGGAGTTGCGATGGGGCAGGCAGGTGGGGTGGAGGAAAGGCAGGGTGAGGAGTGATAAACAATGGAATTTGGGGGCATATTACCAACAAGTAGCAATATGTATCGCTAAATAGGGTTAGCGACAATTTTTTTATCGCTGGATATGTTAGCGGAGAAAACATGCTATTAGCAACGTTTTTTTCCATTGTGCTAAAATATCCAGTGATAGCGGCGAAATGCGTGAATATCGTTGAAAATACAGCGATATTCATGCATTAGAGACAAAATGGTCTTAGTCATGTTATCCACCTGCCATTGGATAACGTGGCTAAGAACTGGTCTGGGCAGGTATTAGTATTTGGAGATATTGGCAGTTAGCGCGAATATTTCCAACGGTATGCCTGCCTTGCTAATAGGTGATAGCGACTGCTTTCAGTCGCTAACTGGTTGGGTACGCCCACTTTGCACGTCATTAGCGATAAACATCGCTGACATGCAAAGCGGGCCCCAAACTGCTCAGTATCGCCTAAAAGCTGCCGCTAACATCAGTTAGTGATAGGTTGCTAATAGGGCGATAGAATTATCGCCGCTTAGCGGCCGAAAACGGATGCTAAATCGTGATAATTGACTATCGCACCCATTGGTAATATGCCCCCTGGATCATTGCAGGTAAGTAAACAATTCAATTAATAAAATGAATTTCAGGACATATTATCATCAAAAGGGGATAGATTATTGTAGTTTTTATCGGCAGGAAAATGCTGATAAAGCGACGCTAATGAGCTTGATAATATGCTCTTGAGAATTCCCATACCAGCCCAGGTTAACACTAGCACTTGGGCTTCTATAGCAATTTACAAGAAGCTATTATTAAGCCCATTTTCGCCGTTTTATCAGCAGTTTCCTGTCCATAAAACGTTGATAATTTTAACACTGGTCCTTAATAATATGCCCGTCAGTGCCATATTATCAGAAAAAGGGCGAGACATTATCACCGCTTTTACCGGCAGGAAACTGCCACTAAAGCGGCGATAATGGTCTCGATAATATATCCTTATGAATTTCCATAGAAGCCCAGGTTAACACCATAACCTGGGTTTCTATGGGAATTCACAAGGATATATTATCGAGAGCATTATCACTGCTTTACCGGCAGTTTCCTGTCGATAAAAGCAGCGATAATGTATCGTCCTTTACTGATAATATGGCCCATAATCCCTTAATATACAGAGGCACAACATGATATTAAAGAAAAAAACATAACAGCATGCATTATAGCAAAACACATTTACTACTATAAAACGTTTAACAACGGATGAATATAGTAGCATATTATCAATACAGGTGATAACATTATCAACATTATTGTATCGCCGAGTCTTGATAATATACCCCATAATTCGTTAATGTACAAAGATACAACGCACAGACGCACTCCCATACAACTTTTCAACTCACCTTTCATATTGAATTCTAGATTAAAAAGAATACCACTCACACAGTGGATGTTCATCTACAAAATCTCTGGAGTTCAGTGTTTGCAGCACAACCGTCAAATTGAACATTTTCCCTCTCATTTTACGCATACATACAAATAAATAACCAATTAAAATCCTGTTCACATTAATTCAAAAGAAAACACACATTTCTATTGGTATAACATTCCAAAGCTTTCGAACTAATAGAACTTTCAACCCTTCCCCATTCCAGAATCTGTCAGCTACTATAGAAACACTTCAGGAAACACCTAACTCAGCACACAGGTGAAACGTTCATCATACATTGTTGCAAATTAAAACAGCAAGTGTGCTTTGTTGGAGAATATACCAGCTTATCTTATGTAATGTTCTTTTTTATCACTTTTTCTTAACCAATAAAAATAAGGCTTTTAAAAAACAGAAACATGGAACCTAGTTTTCTGTAAAATGTTGTCAAACAACCAATCATTTCATTTCTTTTTTTTTAAAATGTATTCTGTCCACCATTTTAGAAAAATCTTACTTTTGAAACTAGCATTTCATTTACAGACGCCATCAGAGTGCAGCCAGACCTCTCTTCAAAATGCTTACAGTGTGGATTGTGGGACACAGCTATATTTTCTGGAGTCAAAGTTACGCACAACAGAGGACCTAGGTTTACCAAATGTAGACATTAAATGAATTGGACCGAGAGGATTAAAGTTGTACCAATTGATGCCATTGGTGAAATCCTTTATACATCTCCAACACCCTGACCTCATAATTGTGCACTGTGGTGGCAATGACCTAAGCACTTTGACTGGGGTAGCTCTGGAAATGCTCATGAAGGACACCTTTGCCCAATTGATGATACTGTACCGAAAACTGTCTTTGTATATTCTAATATATGTCAAAGGCAGAGATGGAAGCGGTCCAACCACTATTGTCCACAGTTTGGAAAAGCTGGGAAAAATGTGAATAAATCTGTTTCTGCCTTTCTCCGAGACTACCGAAGGAGGTCCATTTACAACAAAAATCTGTGTTTCAATATGCATGGCATCTATAGGAGATATGGTGTACATTTTACAGATGAGGGTAACAGAGTGTTCCTCATAAACGTAAGACTCTCCATCGGTACTTACTTGTAGGTACTAATATCTCGCAATAAACACAACAGCTCTTTTTAGAGCCACACAACACATAAACAAATACACTTCATAAATATCTAAAAATATTTTTAGTTTTCTTGCTTACGTACGCTTACGTGACGACTTTCAACATTACAGCTGTACGTCGTCCATACGTGGTTGGTACGCGTACAATAAATCTACCACCCCCTGAGCAACACTATAGGTTCAGAAAGTTTCTATCATGCCCCCTTTCCTTATTTGTCAACTTTGTTTAACTGTTTCCTTGTGACTCGGCTGCCGTGACAAATAAGATGGCTTTCAACACTTCCTGGTTTGGAGTATTGACAGCCAATCAGTATGCAGCTCCTGCTCGTAATTGTACATATTTCTGTATGCGTACTCTTCGAATTTTCTTAAAAAAAATAAAATAAAAATAGAGCCTAAACATGCATGTACGACCCCCTAACCATGCGTGATCGTCACCAGGAAGCCATTAGCATGCATTTTGGGTCATATTATCAACAGAACGAGATGGATTATCGTCACTTTATCAGCACTTTCCTGCTGATAAAAGCGGGGATAATGTGTCGCCTTTTGTTAATATCGCGTTTTGTTGATAGTATGGCCCGAAATTCATTTTATTAATGTAATTGTTTAGTTAGCTGCAATTATGGAGATTCCGTTGTTTATCACCCCTCAACCTGCCCCTCCCACGCCCGTCCTGCCTGCCCCATCGCAAGTCCCTGCACGGGCCTCGGCTGAAAGACGCGGTTGCGATCTAGTAACTTACCACATAGGTGTGGGGTATCCGTGGTGAGGCGCGCGCTCACTAACGAGTGCTCACTTCACCGAAGATGTTTTGGAGTTGTGACCCGTTTTCAGTTGCTCTTTAGACATTTGTGAAGAGAAAGTGGAAATATTTCTGTGAGAGTTAAAGAACGTGGTGAGTAAGTAAACTTACCTGACATTATAGACAATATTGAATGTACTCAGGCGATTTTTTTTCTCTAACTTAAAAGAAGAAACGATAAAATTTGTGTTCAGCAAGGTCTTAAGGGAAAAGAACACATTGAGTTAGGAATAGTAGAAAGACTTTTGAATTAAGAAGGAACATTAATGAAAAACACAAGATATTGAAGTATTGACAGAATAGATAACTAGCAACTGCATAAAGAAAAGTTAGTAGAAGAACACAGGAAATTAATATTATGAAAATTAGACAATAAACTGAGAGGCTTAGGTTAATGAATGTTACGTAATTATAGGTTAAAAACATTGAAGAAAATAAAGAACCGTAAGCTACAAGGTTGCAGATAAATACTAGAGGAGAAGCTAGTTCGAAATTGGAAGGGGTAGGTAATTAGTAAGGTTAGACTAAGTTATAGATGAGGAATAGATATAGAGTAAACACATGAAGTATTTAAAAAGTAGTGTGATAATGATGTCTAAATATGCACAGATACACAGTGTTGTTCAGGACAATAAATAGTATCTTTTCCATTATAGTAAAACACATTTACTGTTTTGGAAAGGGTAAGGTGAATAGACATATTCTACATTTTTTAGTAGTGTATTTTACTATAACAGCCTGAGTCTTTTCCTATAGTCATAAGGAGTGACTGCTTAAAACATTCAAGAAAAGCTAAGAACAGGATATCCTTAAAAGTAATTATAGTTGTTTAATTTTGCAAAGGACTAAAACTCTACTAATGGAATGTTATTAGATAATGGTACTTATATAGTATTTTTTGTAGGCCAAAATAGGTGAAAACTGTAGTTTTGTATTATATATTACGAAAAGTGATAATTTTTTAAAGAAAACAGCCTCATACTCAGGAGATTTTGGATATTACCTTGAGTGTAATTGAAGAACTAATCGTATCTGTCACAGGCGATGAGAGTGAAGCAGGGGAAATTAGTGCCGCAGACATGAATTGTAATTTTGAAGACAAACGTTTTGATGCAGATTTTGTTGAAGTTTTAAATTATGTTGATATTTTAGAACACATTAAATCAGAACCTGCTGACGAGGAAATTGATCTGAATGACATATCTGATGAAGTTGCATTGGAAGGTCTGTTAACATATGAGATGTTACAAGAATAAATTTATTGTTGAAAAATAATAAAGGTTTGAGCACTATCTACTAATGTATTTATTGTATTAATAGTGAAGCAGTTATAGATTCAGTTATATTTTCTTTAAATGTTTGTGTTGATTTAAAATATGCAAAGCGTGTTTGAGGGTATCAATTTCTTTAAAATCCGTATGGAGTATACATGCTGTCTTGTATGCAGGTGCAAACTTGTGGTTTATGCCTTCAATTCCCGAGTCTGTATCCTTAGACTTCCACCAAACACCCTGCCACTGCTATTTAAGTATTGTAGTGAGCCACTCAGCAGTACGTTCTTTTTGATTGTACGGTGGTAAAACTGAAGCTGTAATACATTTATTGAGGAACTTTCTTTGCAGAAGTCTAATGATCCAGTCAGTTTCTAGATAGTCATGGATTAAAAACGGACTCAGTGCATAGGCTGTTTCAGACCTCTATGGACTGTGGATGCACTGTTCTATGCACCAGCAAACATATTTTTTATACGCTCAATTCCTCAATGTGTATCCTAATACTTCTAGCAAACATTCTCACACTACTGTTTCAATGTTGTAGTGAGCCATTCAGCAGTATGTGTTTATCAGTATACTGTGGTACAACTGAGGCTGTTATAAATTCAATCACGTTCTTTTCTTGCAGTCTTGTAATCATCCACTCACTATCTAAGTATTAATGCATTAAAAGAGGCCTCAGGGCATAAACTGTTTCAAAATCCTTATAGACGATGTATGCAGTCATCTATGTACTTGCAAATTTGTGTTTTATACGTTCAATTTACTAGTTTGTATCGTTACACTTCCAGCAAACACTCTGTCACAACATTATAGTTGTGACAGAGTGATATCACAACTATGAGTGATGTCACTGACTATGTCATGAGTGATGTAATATTTATTTATTTATCGCAATTTTTAAAGCGCATCAAATACCCATACGGGTGTCTCGGCTGCTAATATGTGACATCATTAGCAGTGCATTGTGGGCGCACCAGTTATAGTGAGTACAACTAACTATAGTGTGGGAATTTCAATGGTTTTGTATGAGTAAATTGTCCGGCTAACTATAACTGATATAAAACCTATGGTTTTTTTAATGAATTTGCAAAGTTTTTTAAATGCTAATTCCTAACTATAATGTGTGTGAAACCTACGTTTTTTTCAGTGAATTTGCAAGGTTTTTTAAATGCTAATTCCTAACTATAACATGTGTGAAACCTATTGTTTTTTTAGTGAATTTGCAAGGTTTTTTAAATGCTAACTCCTAAATAAAATATGTGTGAAAATCTATGTTTTTTATTATGAATATAAATACAACATCAAAACACTCAAACTTTTTTTTTTGTTTTTTTTACGTGCGCGCAACGTGCGCACACCCAGTTTGAAAAAAACACATAATGGCAGCTGAAGGGTGCATCGGGGGTGATCTCTCTGTGATCCTGGTCAAAATAGTCTGAGAGTTATACTAGAGAAGTAGGTGCATTCTGTTAATTAGGCCCATCTGGGCATGAGTGAAGTGGATTATGTTAAACATACTTTGTCTCTAGACAGGCTGCAAAGACAGTTAACAGAAAGGTAGGAGAGAGCACATGGGAAACAAAATGGGTGCCAGGGACAGACTAATTTGCATGTAGCCAGGTTCTGAGCTGGGATGGTGCAGTGAGCTAAAAAACGGTGATGGATCAAGCCCTGATCTGTTGACTGGGTATGAGTGTTCTGTTTAATTCAGATACTCTGTCCATCACCACCCCCTTTTCTGAATCGTTTTGTCCACCATAAGCGTGGAAGGGTATACTCAGATGTGAGTCCCTTGCTCATTGCACCATCAGGATTCAAGCAAGCCGGGCCGAAGACGGCTGTAATGCCAGAACCCGGTTCCCGGAAGCTTGTTTCCTTCCCAGTATAAGAATTGGCTTGGTAGTTTGGTCTGCCCTGTTCCCATGATGCACTGGGCCAGGGACAGACTAATTTGCATGTAGCCAGGTTCTGAGCTGGGATGGTGCAGTGAGCTAAAAAACGGTGATGGATCAAGCCCTGATCTGTTGACTGGGTATGAGTGTTCTGTTTAATTCAGATACTCTGTCCATCACCACCCCCTTTTCAGAAATACAAAATGGCTTCCAGCTCATGCCAACAAATCTGTCTAATATTCAACACATGGGCTGTGTTCTCTGTCTTAAACAAATGACTGTGATAAATGGTTTTAGTAAATCCAGCACTTTTAAAGTTTTTAACCAGGATTTTACATGAAATCTAGCATGTCTGTGTCTGCTTGCCCTATCTGTGTCTGTGCTTATACCATCTCACTGTCTCTACTGGCAAAAAACAGACCATATATATATATAAGCAAGACATAACATTCCTTTTTCATTTCAACAGCACACCCTGGATCTTTACTGCACAGCATGGAGCCTATTTGGGAACTAAGAGGCCTGACAGACATGCTGCCTAAGATTCTTTAGCAGTACATATCCTAAAGCCTAACTGACTTCAAGAATACATGTATTCCCATATTTTTAAACACATCAACTAAAGAAATTATTCTCCCAGATTCATTTAAAATCAAGCTTCACTCACAGTGTGATCTTAGATACATGACACTATTGATTGCAAATCAGTAAAATAATTACTATCTACTCTTAAAACATGTTCTATGGCATTTCTACAGTATACTAAAAATGGTTGCAAAACTACAGGATGGCAATCTGACAATTCTAACAGTTGTAAGAAAGAAAAAGAGGGAACAAGTAAAGAGAACGAATAATTGAAAAGGAATAACTGAGATGAAGTGAGGAAGTCAGGAAAGTGAGTTGAAGGAAAGAAAGTGAGGAAAAAGAATAAGGAAAAAGTACTGAGAGTGAATGAAAAGCAGTAACAGTGAGAGATTAGACATCAGGATGAGGGAGGAGGAGTGAGGAAAAAAACATAATAAGAGAAAGTAAAAAGTAGTAAGTGATAAAAAAAATCATTTATAGAAACAGAGAGGAAAGAAAAGGAAGAGTAGTGGAAAGAAAAGAAAACAGTGAGAGAAAAATAAGGATAGTGACAGACTGTGAGGGAGTGAAACAGTTATAGTGACTAAGGCAAAATAAAAGGAGAAATACAGTGAAAAAGAGTTAGAGGCTCCCCTTTAAAAATGCTTTTGAAGATTTAGAACAGTGGCTGTCACAAACCAGAATTTTCTTATGCAGAATCTCTGAATAATGCTTCTGTCACTGCAGCCTCAGAGTAATGGCACAGATTCCCTCTCATTTCAGACCCACATTCATGTACATAACCAATCACATTTCTTCCCACACAAATTCAAAATCAAACTAACATTTCAATTGGTTCTACCTTTCAATATTTTCAAAGTCACATACAGTTCAGCCATCCCCCTCTGCCCTCTCTGCCTGTTACCATGTTACCATTTTGCCACATTTCTCATAATTCCAAAAAACGAGGACTGGAGTGAGGATACCTATCCTTGCTTGCTCAGCATGACTCATCACGAAAGTAATCACCATCTCAGAGCCTACCCCCCACCTTCAATTTTAGGTGAATCAACCAAGATGACTGATATAAGACAATGATGCACAGCCTACTGAAGGAACATTTTCATACTCACCATTCTGACTACATCTACCAGCATGTTTGGCAGCACAGCGTGAAGAGCCACACCCACTGAGGGCGGCCCCGATTTTAATAAACTGCATTTAAATCGAAATGGTGAGTGTGTTGTGCACTTTGTTAATGTCCATGAAGAAGGGGCGTGTCTGCCCCGAAATGCGTCAGACTTCTTTTTATTTCTTGGAGGAAGGCTGTGAGGGCGATTGGGGCAAAAGAAGGCTGGATAGTCTGGATGTGCCATGGGTAGTCCTCCTGAAGCGCCTAGCGTTTTGCTCTTGTATATATATATATATATATATATATATATATTCCAAAAGCTTGGCGAAGTTCGTGCCTGCGCCTCTTAGTTCATGGCGGGCCTCGACGGGGTTTCGCCTCGCCCCATTAAATCCAAAAAATTACCGTCTTTGATCGTTGACAGAGAGTCGAGGCCCAGGTCAGCTTTGTTCAAGTGCTTTTATTCGGCAACAACAACACCCAACGCGTTTCGCAGCCTTCGCCGCTTTCTCACGAGTGACTTGAACAAAGCTGACCTGGGCCTCGACTCTCTGTCAACGATCAAAGACGGTAATTTTTTGGATATATATATATATATATATATATATTACCTACTGGCGGTCGCCAGTAGGTATATAAAGTTAGGATTTTTTTGAAAAGGGATTTCTGAAAATTCTATGTTGAATAACTTTGGCGTTGATGGACGGAATTGGCTGAAATTTTCAGGGAAATGGCACATTTTGTTTCTGAGCGTCCCCTGAAAGTTTGGGGGGGTTTCGTCAAGCGGGGGCCGAGAAAAGAGGGGGGGTCCCAAAACGTGTTTTTAACATTGAGTTTTCCATAGGGCGGTTGGACTCACTTTTAGCTCGAACGGCTGAATGGATTTCCACAAAACTTGGCAAAATTGTAGGGACTGGTAGCCCGATGTGCCTTTGCTATGTCTCAAGATATATGCTCCAGTGGTTTTTACGAAAATTAACTTTGAAAAATATATATTGGGCTACATTGGGCTATATATATGTTAGAGCCCAAATGTAGCCCAATGTAGCCCAAAGATGGCCACCAGAGACAAAAAAGAACAAATATAGCCCAAATATCAGCCAGATGTAGCCCAACTAGCCCAGCTTAGTGGAGAAGCGTGGCTCAGTGGTTAGAGGCGGCATACCCGGAAGCTGAGATCGACCGTGGACCAGGGTTCGATTCCCCGCCTCGGCGGGTCTCGGGCTCAAAATTCCACGGACTCGACAATTCTCGCTCTGGTGCCTACTCAACTCACGGGGTCACACTCTGCGACTCTGGGCAATAGCTTGCTTAATCTCCACTACGGCCCCTCGCGGCGGGATGCCTGGCTTTCACCTTGTGGACACCCTGCCGTGGTTTCTCACAGGGGAATACCAGGACGGGTTCCCTAAGCAAGCGCCGGGACGCTTACGGGCAGCTGTGCGCTTTACAAGTCCAGCACATTTACATTTATCATTTACATTTAACTATAGCCCAGTGACAGAATGTCCAGAGTGTTCTAAAGAACAACTAGAGCGCTAACAGTCTTACTTATGACAAAAGTATGGCACACCTGAAGTCATCTTGATTGGAATAAAGTGTTAACACTTAAAACATTTAATTTGCAAAGGAACAAAATGAGGGGGTTCATTTTGCCATAGAAATTATAATTAGTGCTGAAGAAAGAAAAATTAGGGCACATTTTGAGTGACTTCTCAAATCCTCTTATATTTCATTAAAAAAATTCTGATATGCAGTCTCCCAAGATGGCCACCAGAGACAAAAGAGCCCAAATGTAGCCCAAATATCAGCCAGATGTAGCCCAACTATAGCCCAATGACAGAATGTCCCAGAGTGTTCTAAAGAACAACTAGAACGCTAACAGTCTTACTTATGACAAAAGTATGGCACACCTGAAGTCATCTTGATTGGTTGGAACAAAGTGGTAACACTTAATACATTTAATTTGAAAAGGAACAAAATGAGGGGTTTCATTTTGCCATAGAAATGTTATATATATATATATATATATATATATATATATATGTATGTATGTATATATATTACCTACTGGCAGTCGCCAGTAGGTATATATAGTTAGGATTTTTTTGTATAGGGATTTCTGAAAATTCTATGTTGAATAACTTTGGCGTTGATGGACGGAATTGGCTGAAATTTTCAGGAAAATGGCACATTTTGTTTCTGAGCGTCCCCTGAACATTTGGGGGGGTTTCGTCAAGCGGGGGCCGAGAAAAAAGGGGGGTCCCAAAACGTGTTTTTAACATTGAGTTTTCCATAGGGCGGTTGGACTCACTTTTAGCTCGAACGGCTGAATGGATTTCTATGAAACTTGGCAAAATTGTAGAGACTGTTTGCCCAATGTGCCTTTGCTAGGTCTCAAGATATGTGCTCCAGTGGATTTTGAGAAATTAACGTTCAAAAAAATATATATATCTGTGACAGCGTCCCGGTTAGCGCCCCGGTTCGCGTACCAGACGCGTAACGGAACTTCGCGAGGAGAAGCGGATTGGCTCTCCGGTAACTGTCAACATTCTAAACAGTCCGGAGCGGCCGCCATCTTGTCTCTCGGTAGGATCGAGAGACAAGAGGTGGAAATAAACGAAGGGGGAAATGAATGCAAGGGGGCAAGGTAGACCCCTCCTGACCCCCTAAGATTGATGTGGGGGCTATTAAAGGGCCCCGCGGGTCAAAAAAATAAAATACATTTTTTTTTTTTTTTTCGCGGTGGAAGCGCTACCCGGTACGCGAACCGGGTAGCTCACTGGTAGCGTAACGGGAGTCCGCCATCTTGTGTTTCGGACGAATTTAGTCACAAGATGGAGGTTAAACAATGTTGGGAATGGGTATAAGGGGGCACGGGAGACATATCCTGACCCCCTATGTTTTCTGAGGGTGGCTGAGGAGGCCCATATATGTAAAAAAAAAATACCTTTTTTTTCAAATTTTCGCACGGTTAGTGCCCGGTCCGCGCACCGGGTAGCGTTCCGGAAAGCGTAACAAGGGGAAAACCAAGGGAAATAGTAAAATAATATTTTAGAGTGCTTTGAGGTAGGGTAGCTCTGAATAGAGCTGTTGTGTTGTGTGGGTGATGTAAGTACCAACATGTAGGTACCAATGAAGAGTCTAAAATTCAATGTACACCGTCTCCTCTGTAGATATTTTGTATGTTCTAATATGGGTTATTTAAATGTAAATGTGTGGAAAAGCACTTAAAGCTTTAAAGCAATTGTATTTTTGAACTGATTGTTCTTTTCTCTTAGTCCTCCTCTTTGTTTTTTCCCCCACACTCTTCTTCAGCATGATAGTTGATAAATTCGTTCCCTCAAAAAATTTATATACATAAAAAAATTATATTGAATACATATAAAATATATTTTTCCTTTAAAAGAAGAATACATTTTACAGCTTTTGATATTTGCTAATAAAAAACCATTGTAGACCAAATATAGTTAGGAATTAGCATTTACAAAACCTTATTTTACTCACACAAAACCATTGAAATTCGCATATATAGTTAGTTGCACTAACTATATATCGCGCACCCGCAATCCACTGCTGATCATGTCACATATTACATCATTCATGACATAGTCAGTGACATCACTGATGACATCACTGATGACATCTCAAATGACATCACTGATGACATCACCGATGACAACATCCAGTGACTGTATGTTTCTGTAAAGTTAAAATATGTCTTACATATTGAAGAATGAGTGGATGTATAAGTGTCTGGATGAAGGATTTAGTAGGTGCATGACTGACTGTATGAGTGAGTGATTTAGTGTGTCTCACTGAGTGCATGGGTTAGTGACTAAACTGTCTTAATTTGTGCATCATTATGTCTGTTGTTCAGTAAACTGCTGCATGTGTTGATCAGTAGCTATATGAGTAACTATATGGGTTATTGATTGGTTGCCCAAGTATTTGTATGGGAGACTGAGTGTGTGTGTGGGTGGCTGGGAGGTGTATGACTCTGTGCATAGATGTGTGAGCAGTTGATTCACTAGATGTATGGGTTCAAAAGTGCATGTGGAAACAGCTGTATGAGCGGTTGACTGTGTGCATGAGTGTATTGGTGAGTGAATGGATATCTCAGTGCTACATGTCAAAGTAAGTACATATGTAAAACACAGTACATGTGAGAGTTGACATATATAAATAACTGTGCATATGAGCCAGTGAATGTGTGAGTCACTGGATGTTGTCATCAGTGATGTCATTTGAGTTGTCATCAGTGATGTCATCAGTGATGTCACTGACCATGTCATGAATGATGTAATATGTGACATCATCAGCAGTGGATTGCGGGTGCGCGATATATAGTTAGTGCAACTAACTATATATGCGAATTTCAATGGTTTTGTGCGAGTAAATTAAGGTTTTGTAAATGCTAATCCCTAACTACATATGGTCTATAACCTATGGTTTTTTCAGTGAATTTTCAAGGTTTTGTAAATGCTAATTCCTAACTATATATGGTCTATAACCTATGGCTTTTTCAGTGAATTTCAATGGTTTTTTAATAGCAAATATCAAAAGCTGTAAAATGTCAAGTACGTGGTAGGTAAAAACATTTTCGTATTTATGCATGCTGATGTGCTTTGAACGCTGCCCCCCCTCCTCTTTTCTTTTAGGAGTATTCTCTCTTTGCAGATAGTGAAGGGTAGGTAACACAGGCCTTTGCCCCCGTTGTAATCCGTCGTGCCTGCTTCCCTCTCCATTTGATTGATTGTTATCCTAGCATTTATTGTTTTGGAATTGGTTCTCTTTGGTTCATTCTCTATTTACAAACAAGCACAGAGTCGCAATACTCTGTTTAGTCTTTGCAGATAGTGAAAAATCGTTAAAAAACAAAAGGAATCAAGCAAAATCAGTAGGCCACTAATGGGATCTCTTTTTGACCTCGCTAAAATAGAAACATTATGAACAACCCCTCATGACAAATACGAAACTAGTGAGAGGAACTGAGCTCGACACCATGATGGCTGCAAGACAGCTCGGCTCTGCCGCCCACCCCACCCATAATAACGACAAACACTATGCAAATATTATAAATATATACAACACACCAGCAAAGTAACAGGGTAAAACGTTTTATTAAATAACTATTTACATGGCAGCCTGCTGCAACATCGATCCAAACAAGCCTTTGTATTTTGGGCTAAAAAAAAACAATCAATAGTAAGATTTTTATAGGTCAGTGTAGGTTCATGGTTTTCCATCCACAGACTAAAAGCCTGGAGTGGGAGTGAAAGAACAATAACTAGGTAAGAAGGAAGGCAGAGGTTGTGGGAAGGACTCTGGATATGGTATGTTGCTTGGTCCCTGAGATGCTTCGATGTCACTGCCTTGCACAAATGGCATAAGTCCTGGATGTTGGGTGTCATAGTTGAGGGTTCGGAGCAGCGCTTGTAACACTGTCTGAAGCTTATTTGCACCTGCTGCAGCTTCACTATTCTCAAAGTAAGTGGGGGCTGTTTGTGGACCTAACTGCATTGGAAAACAATGTGATGCGGTGCCTCCCTGAACCGCTTGACGGAGGCCCCCGAGATAATTGCGCCTGCTCCACACCTTGTCCCACAATCCGTTTGACCTGAAGACACGTCCTGCGGTGCCTTGGTCCGACCATCACATATACCTGCGCCAGGAGACGGCGTGGGGTGCAGTAGAAGGGAGAGGCGGCGCGAACGAGCCTCCCCCACCTCCCCAGGTGGAGGTTTCTCAGCTACACCCCAGCGCTTGACTCGACCAGCTGACTTGCGCCCGCTCTTGCGACACAGTGCCTCGCTCGGCCAGCTGAATTGCGCCTGCTCTTGCTATTACAACGTCTCACCCGCCATCCAACGGAATTGCACCCAATCTTTCGGTACAGCGACAGGCGGCTGCTACGGAGCTCACGAAATGGCGGTCGACTCCACAGACTTGGACCTGGCCTACAAAGATGGCTCTGGGCAACCGTGGAACTCGGACGCTTGACTGCTAGGGCATGGGCCCCATTCCCAAAAGAGTCCCCTCAGCCTTGAAGATTCTACAACAGTCACCGGGACCCCCGACTCCCGTAAACTTCAGGTGGGGAGCGACTGCCATGATTACTCGTGGAATGGCCACAACGTAGCCACGAGATGGTGGTGCTCTCATGCTGACGCCAGCTTCAGTCTGAAACATCCAGAAACACTGTAGACTACCAATTCGATCAGTTCCGGTGGAGCCCCAACGTGACCCGGTAGAGAAGAACTTGCCCTCCCCTCTTTGATTGATGGTTCTTGTTGCCTGTCCCTTCTCTTGTCATTTAACAGAACTTTTTGGACTGCTGAAAGGGGTTGTGTTCCGACCGCTGGTTGGTGGAGACATTCTGACTATATTCTGGACCTGCGTTGTCGCGTAATGCGTCATATGACGCGCCACGTTAGCGCACCCGGAAGTGGTCCGGTGCGCGAGGCGCTGCTTCCCGGAAACGATCCAGAGTGCGGCACGCAGCGCGTAACGTAAGCATAACAGGTCATGTGACTTGTTAATAAAACTTTTCATTGGTTCATTTTGAATATCGGATTCTTATCGATCACTTTATGTTGCAGGAGTGGAAAACACAACAGCCCTTGACCATTTATCCTTACTGCGTTCCTGCGTATTATACCTTTTAACCGTCATGCAATTGGACTGCTTTATTTCACTTGCCTTTTACTGATTCGAAAACAGTGGCTAATATTCAAAACTTTACCAATGTAGGTACTACTACCATGTTTTGTTTTAAAAACCTTTATTGTGAAAATGTCAGTATACAAATACGGGCCTATAACCACGCGGAGCAAACGGGAATCGTATATGATGAGGGGACATTTACACTGTAGAAGAACGTAACGGGCGACCCATTAGGTTGCAAGAACTAAGGTGTCTAACATTTGCGGAATCGGTGGACGTACATTTTATAATTAAAGTACGACAGGGCCAGTTACAATAAAATTATCTAGATATACATTTGCGGGCAAGTACCATGGGTGACGTTAATTCGAACTTTCAATAGTACAGTAATTAGTAACACATCAGAACTTAATATCAATAGGGATGTCCAAATGTTCAATCAATTCTCGTCCCCACCCGCCATGTGCTTCAAAACTGCATACGTATCTCGTGATATCAAGGTTGGGCAACCAGTACACAACAAGGAGTTACGAGTCCCATTTATACCGGCGCCATTTTGGGCGAGGCCGGGCAGGTCCAGGATATAGTCAAAATGTCTCCACCAACCAGCGGTCGGACCAGAACCCCTTTCGGCAGTCCAAAAAGGTTCCGTTAAATGACAACAGAAGAAATAGGCAACAAGAACAATCAGTCAAAAGAGGGGACGCTTTCCTGAATGGGGCCCATGCCCTAGCAGGCAAGCGTCCGAGTTCCAAGGTGTCCCAGGGCCATTTTAGTGGACCAGGCCCAAATCCAAAGAGCTGGCCACCATTTTGAGAGTCCTGTTGCAGCCGGCTATCGCTGCACCACAAGAGTAGCCGCAATTCAGCTAGATGGCGGGTGAGTCACTGTACCGCAAGAGCGGGCGGAACTCAGCTGGAAGGCGAGTGAAACTCTAAGAGGCGCCCCACTGCAGATGAGGTGCCTCCACCTGGGGAGGAGGGAGAGGCCCGTTTGCGCTGCCTCCCCCCCCCCCGGGCACCCCACGCCGTCTTTCGGCGCAGCATTGTAGGATGGCCACACCAGAGAAACTTGCTGGACACCACCCCGGTGCCATCCGGATCTCGGCGCGTTCGAGTCACTGTACCGCAAGAGCGGGAGAAACTCAGCTGGATGGCGGGCGAGACGCTGTACCGCAAGAGCGGGCGGAACTCAGCTGGATGGAGGGTGAGGCACTGTGCCGCAAGAGCGGGCGCAACTCTGCTGGACGGCGAGTGAAACGCTAAGGGGCGCCGCACTGCACATCAGGTGCCTCCACCTGGGGAGGCGAGAGAGGCCAGTTCGCGCCGCCTCCCCCCCCCTGGCACCCCACGCCGTCTTTCGGCGCAGCATTGTAGGATGGCCACACCAGTGCGGCAACTTGCTGGACACCACCTCGGTGCCATCCGGATCTCGGCGCGTTGTGCTGCCTTCGGCCTATTCGCACATCGGTCCGCTACTGACGCCGCCTCAAAGGCCAACGGATTTTGTAGGCTTTTTATAGCCCAAAGCCGCATAACAGGTCATGTGACTTCTTTATAAAACTTTTCATTGGTTCATTTTACTTTGGTTTCCTAATGATGAAATGCTTGATCATATGACCTAAAAATAGCACTTTTCATTGGATTAAAACATTTTTTTTCCCAAACGATGAAAGCTCCACCTTTTTTTTTCTCACTCGGCAATCCAAAAAGGTTCCGTTAGATGACAACAGAGGGGACAGGCAACAAGAACCATCAGTCAAAAGAGGGGAGGGCAAGTTCTTCCCTACCGGGACACGTTGAGGCTCCACCGGAAGTCATCGAATTGATAGTCTACAGTGTTTCTGGATGTTTCAGACTGAAGCTGGCGTCAGCATGAGAGCACCACCATCACGTAGCTCCGTCGTGGCCATTCCGCAAGCAATCATGGCAGCCGCTCCCCACCGGAAGCCTGCGGGAGTCGGGGGCCCCCATGACTTTTGTAGAATCTTCAAGGCTGAGGGGACGCTTTCGAGAATGGGGCCCAAGCCCTAGCAGGCAAGCGTCCGAGTTCCAAGGTGTCCCAGGGCCATTTTAGTGAACCAGGCCCAAATCCGAAGAGCCGGCCGCCATTTTAAGAGTCCTGTGGCAGCCGCCTATCGCTGCACCGCAAGAGTGGGTGCAACTCAACTGGATGGTGGGCGAGACGCTGTAGCCGCAAGAGCGGGCAATAAACAACTGAATGGCGGATGAGGCACAGTGCAGCAAAAGCGGGCGGAAAACCGCTGAATGGCAACTGAAACGCTATAGGGGCGCCCCATTGCAGCAGAGGAGCCTCCACCTGGAGAGGCCCGTTCACGCCGCCTCCCTCCCCCCCCCCCCCCCCCGGGGCGGCCCACGCCGTTTTTCGGCGCAGCATTGTAGGATGCCAAGACCAGTGCGGCAAGTAAAGGACATCACCTGGGTGCCGTCCAGATCTCAGCGCGTTGTGCTGCCTTCGGACTATTCGCACAACAGACCGCTACTGACGAGGCACAGTGCAGCAAAAGCGGGCGGAAAACCGCTGAATGGCAAATGAAACGCTAAAGGGGCGCCTCACTGCAGCAGAGGAGCATCCACCTGGGGAGGCCCGTTCACGCCGCCTCCCCCCCCACGGGGCGCCCCACGCCGTTTTTCGGCGCAGCATTGTAGGATGCCAAGACCAGTGCGGCAAGTAAAGGACATCACCTGGGTGCCGTCCAGATCTCAGCGCGTTGTGCTGCCTTCGGACTATTCGCACAACAGACCGCTACTGACGCCAAAAACAGCAGCCCATTGTTGCTTTGTTTAAAAAAAATTTTTTTAACGTGTTTACTGTTTTTGGTGCGTTGTATATATTTATAAGTTATTAAAGTGTTATAATCCTACTACTTTGTTGGAGTGCTATATATTTTTAATGTGACACATAATTGTGAAGACTTTGATGTACAAAAAGGCATCCCTGGAATCTTCCGCTTCAGGCTCGGTCCCACACACCCTCACAGTGAGAATCCCCTCCCCAATCACAATACAGGATCGTTATCAGATAGTAGGAACGCGTGTGGTGTGACGGATCTCATGGGGTGGGGGCCTTGATCTACTGTAACTCCTTTGAAGAGGGGTGATTCTTTACAGTTGAGGCCATAAACTACATCCGCAAGGCTAGGTGATAGCCTGGGACCGGCCTGGACAATCGGACACAGAGGAAGAAGAGTGTCAGAGGGTGCGGTAGTGAATAGGGTGAAAGGGAGGTGTCGGGCGGGCACGGGGTGTGATTCTCAGGGAAGAGCAGCGCAGATGGGGGGAGGTTTATGGCCCATGCATGAGAGAGAGAGCGGGGGTGACCAGTGCGTGGGGGAGATGCTTGCGAGGGTGGGGAGCCATGCTGAGGATCAGCGGCGTGCAGAGAGTGGGTCTGGTCAAGGCATCTAAAATGGCTGCCGTGCACGACAAAAGTGTGGCATTGGAAAAAAAGCAAGATGGCGCAGACAATGTTTATCAATACGGATTAATTTATAACAATTATTTTTAACAATATATTTACTCGCAGTGTCAAAATGGCGGTCAACACTTCCTGATTTCCTTTGAATCGAACGTTAACAGACGTCACGCAGCAAAAAAAAAAAAAAAAAACGCTCACGCGCAGCGGCTGGAAGACAAGTATCAACATATATAGGATACGTCTCCCGTACCCCCTTATACCTATTTCTCACATTGTTTTTCCTCCATCTTGTAATTTAATTAAAACAATGGTGAATTCCCGTTTTGCGTCCCGGTTCGCTACCCGATTCGCGAACCAGAAAGCGCTTCTACCACAAAAAATCTTTTTTTTTTATTTGCCCCACGGGACCCTTTAATAACCCCAACATCATTCCTAGGGGGTCAAGAAGGGTCTACCTTGCCCCCTTTCATTAAATTCCCCCTTCGTTTTTCTCCTCCTCTTGTCTCTCGATCCTACCGAGAGACAAGATGGCGGCCGTTCCGGAATGTTTAGAATGTTGACAGACACCGGAGAGCCAATCAGCTTCGCTTCGCAAAGTTCCGTTACGCGAAAAGTTCGCGAACCGGAGCGCTACCCGGGACGCTGTCACAGATATATCTGTTTTTTAAAACGTTAATTTCTCAAAATCCACTGGAGCACATATATTGAGACCCAGCAAAGGCACATCGGGCTAACAGTCCCTACAATTTTGCCAAGTTTCGTGCAAATCCATTCAGCCGTTCGAGCTAAAAGTGAGGCCAAACGCCCTATGGAAAACTCAATGTTAAAAACGCGTTTTGGGACCCCCCTTTTTTCTCGGCCCCCCCTTGACGAAACCCCCCCAAATTTTCAGGGGCTGCTCACAAACAAAAATGTGCCATTTTCCTGAAAATTTCAGCCGATTCCATCCACAAACGCCAAAGTTATTAGACATAGAATTTTCAAAAGTCCCATTGAGAAAACATCCTAACTATATATACCTACTGGCGACCGCCAGTAGGTAATATATATATATATATATATATATATATATATATATATATATATATATATATATATATATTACCTGGTCGAAACGCATCATGTCTGCTAAAGGAATAAAGAACTAAGATTTTCACTTGCCATGTGTGGTCCGTTTCCTGATTGGTACCTGGCGGAGAGAGAGAGGTGCTGAGCGGTCAGGGATCATGTTTTGATATATATATGGAATACTTTGCTGCGCCAAATAGTGAAATTTGCTAATTTTAATAATGCTATAAGGTTATGAAATGAGAGTTTTCCCACCAATCATTCTGTTGTATGTTTATTGTATGTCATATTTCAGCACTTGACTTCAATAGGTCTCTATAAAAGATTAAGATAACTAAACGTGTGAAATCTGCTTCCACTTACAGACCATTACCACATCTATGTACTATGTCCCCCTCACTGAATAGAGGTGGAATAGTGCATGATCACAATGTGGAGGGCATTGGTATGAAATTGATCATTATTAATTCTGATGAATTGATTCTATAATTTTATAAATGATTTGCCCTTCACTATGAAAGAAGACATTTTTTTTTCTTCTATTTAATGATTATAAATTGTTTTTAAACATGCATGTGATGTTTTAAGTAATATGTTTTATATACTATATATATATACATATATATTTATATGTATTTTTTGTATGTTTATAATAATAAACACGTATTTACAGTTGTGGAAAGAGGGGAGGTGTACGTACCTTGAAGCGGGATTTTGACAAAATTCATCAGTGCTTTCAGTTTTTTAAAGTTTATTGAATAAAGTTGATTGAAACTCGCTACCTGGAGTGCCTGCTCTCTTACAGTTGAAGATCGTATGTTATTTTTTTTTTTGCAAACCAAATAAAATTGATCCTTGCTATTAGTATTATCCCACAAATAATTAACATTAAATGAGGTCAGTGCCCTGGATTAGGAAAATTAAGGATATATCACTAAACAGGTTGATACAAATGTTCTATTTTATTTTATAAAAATACATTTAAAATCAATACAATCAAACCAAAAGTCACAAACATGTTTTATGCTTTTAATTTTTTGTATCCAAACAGTTCAACTCTCATCAGAAAAAGGAGATTTGGAAGGCCATAGTCAAGTAGGTGAGGACCCTGGGGGTCTACAAGCTTTACAGTATCCACTGTAGGAAGCGATGGGAAGACCTATGTCGCTGGACCAAGAAGTGAGCAGAATTCCAGCTCGGACAGTCTTCCCAATATTGAAAACATGTGCGGTGCACCCTAAACCCCCCTAAAGGTCTACATATTTGCAATGGCCTATCCCCAGCTTGATGAACAGTTGAGAGCACAACAGCAGCATCTAGGGATACGTTCTGTTTTGAGTTTTTCATTTTAAATAAATATTTTTATACAGCAACAACTTATGGCATCAAAATGAAGATTGACACATGCCCAATGCACAAGAAGAGTTCATGAAGGTGTAAGTTTTGCACAAGTGGTATGATGGTGTGTTTTTTATATTAATTTCTGGAAAATTATACCAATATATTTCTGATCACTTACTAAGGACTGTTTTGAGCAGACACATGCCTACCTTTTAGGAGTTTGTTTGATGTTATGAGGGACAGTTGTTTCAAAGAGGCCACAATTGTTCATTGTGTCAGGTGTGTTGCTCTGTCACATTTTTGAAGGATGTTACGTTATTACACGTGAAATAGCATAAAATTAACTTCTGATATAGTGGATATTCCAAATATCACACTTATGAGCTAGTATTATAAGAAACAATAGTAAGCATGTGAGCCAAAATTACTAGAAACATGAGAGGAAAGCAAATCATGATTGTCCAGGGAAAAATACTGGCTGGATTCTCTCCTAAAGCCGCTTTGCCTATGATGCTGTCGCCATGAGTGGAATCCTCTGATGGGGATGTGGCACTCTGACAGACTCTGACAGACTCCTCGTCGCTCCTGCCCCGAGTGGTCGCTCCCTGGTTTGCCTCTCTGCCGAGACGCGGTGCTGCATAGCGAGTAATTGCACCATTGTGATTTTGCCTGGAAACGCATTTGTGGTAATATCGCCTGCTTGTAACTTTTGTGCCAATATCGCCTGCTTGTAACTTTTGTGCCTGCATTTGCATTTTCTGCGCGT